>NC_017608.1:0-16626 GCF_022985175.1 Labeo rohita | reverse complement strand
CCAGAAAATAGTTTAGTTTAGAATTCTGGCTTTGGGAGCCAGGGGTGGGAGTTAAAATCTCTCTTTTCTGGGCGCTAGGGAGGAGTTTAACCTCCGATCTTCGGAAAACAAGACCGATGCTTTTAGGCTAAGCTACTAGGGCAAGCTCATTCTAGTGCTTTATTTTCTAGTCATCCTGCTAGTGGAATGAAGATGAGGAATAGTGCAAAATACAGTACGGATGCAATTTGTCCAATGATGATGAATGGGTGTTCTACTGGTATGCCTCCGATTCATGTTAGGATAATTATGTCTGCTACTAAAGTTCAGAATAGAAATTGGGTAATTGGGCGGAATGTTAGTCCTCGTTGTTTTGAGGTGTGTAGGAGGGGCACTACTATTAATACTAGAATTGAGAATAGTAATGCAAGGACTCCTCCTAGTTTGTTGGGGATTGATCGTAAGATGGCGTAGGCAAATAGGAAATATCATTCTGGTTTGATGTGTGGAGGGGTTACTAAGGGGTTTGCAGGGGTGAAGTTTTCTGGGTCTCCTAGTAGGTTTGGAGAAAATAGTGCTAGTAATGTGAGGGCTAGTAGTATAATTACGAATCCGAGAAGGTCTTTATATGTAAAGTATGGGTGGAAGGAGATTTTGTCTGCGTCTGAGTTTAGTCCAATTGGGTTGTTGGATCCTGTTTCGTGGAGGAATAGGAGGTGAATAAGGGTTGCGGCGGCAATGATAAATGGTAGTAGGAAGTGGAATGCGAAGAAACGTGTTAGTGTGGCATTGTCTACTGAGAAGCCACCTCAAATTCATTGGACTAATATGTCTCCTATGTATGGTACGGCGGATAGCAGGTTTGTAATAACAGTGGCACCTCAGAAGGATATTTGCCCTCATGGGAGGACATAGCCGACGAAGGCTGTTATTATAACTAATAGTAGGAGGACTACACCGATGTTTCAGGTTTCTTTGTACAGGTATGATCCGTAGTATAAACCTCGGGCGATATGTATGTAAATACAGATGAAGAAGAATGATGCTCCGTTGGCGTGTATATTACGGATTAGTCAGCCGTAGTTTACGTCACGGCAGATGTGGGTTACTGATGAGAATGCGGTTGAGATGTCTGGGGTGTAATGTATGGCTAGAAATAGTCCAGTTAGGATTTGGGTAATCAAACATAATCCTAGGAGGGATCCAAAGTTTCATCATGTAGAGATGTTGGATGGTGCTGGTAGGTCGACTAGTGCGTCGTTAGCGATTTTAATGAGGGGGTGTGTTTTTCGTAGGCTTGCCATTATTGGTTCTTGTAGTTGAATAACAACGGTGGTTCTTCAAGTCATTGGTCTCGGTTAAAGTCTGAGCAAGAATTATGACCTATTTTATGTTTTTATTATTGATGGCTTTAGTTGTGGGTTTAGTTGCTGTTGCTTCTAATCCTACTCCGTATTTTGCTGCTCTTGGGTTGGTGGTTGCAGCTGGGGTTGGGTGTGGGGTTTTGGTTGGTCACGGGGGCTCCTTTTTGTCGTTGGTCCTTTTTCTAATTTATTTAGGGGGGATACTTGTAGTTTTTGCTTATTCAGCGGCTTTGGCTGCTGAGCCTTTTCCAGAGGCTTGAGGTAGTCGTTCTGTGTTTGGGTATGTTTTAGTTTATTTGTTAGGGGTTGGTTTAGTGGCAGGGCTTTTTTGAGGAGGTTGATATGAGGGTTCTTGAGTGGTTGTTGATGGGTTGAAGGAGTTTTCTATTTTGCGAGGGGATATTAGTGGTGTGGCTGTTATATATTCGTCTGGTGGTGGGACGTTGGTTATTTGTGCTTGAGTGCTGCTTTTGACCTTGCTTGTTGTGTTGGAGCTTACTCGTGGTTTGAGTCGTGGGACTCTTCGAGCGGTTTAGAGTAGGATTGGGATAGTGGCTAAGATTATAGTAAGGAGGAAGATGGTTAGGTATGTTTTGATTATTCCTCGTGTGATGTCGTTTGTAATTTTTGCTATGGTTGTTTGTGCTAGTCCTAGCCCTTTTGTCCCAATTGTTCCAAGTCATGTTTTGTCTAGTTGGGTGGCAGTTGATTGTCCGAGGGTGAGGTTTAGTTTTGGTAGGAGTCGGTGGGTGATTGCGGGGAAGAATCCTAATATGTTTGAGAAGTGATGTGTGGTAATTGTTGGAGTAATTTTTACTTGTTTGCTTGTTATGTTAGCGAGGTCTATGGCTACTATTAGGCCTACGATGGTTACTAGAAGGGCTGCTATTTTGAGGGTGGTTGGTATTGTTATAATTGGTGTTTTTATTGGTAGGAAGTTTTGTGTAATGATAAGGCCTGCGATGATGCTTCCTCAGGCAAGTCGTTTGATTGAGTTGATTACTAGTGGGTTGTTTTCATTAATTGGGGATAGTGGCAGGAATCGTGGGGTTCCTATGGTTACGAAATATACTAGTCGGAAGCTGTAGACTGCAGTGAATAATGTGGCAATTAGTGTAAGGATTAGGGCTCAGGCGTTTAGGTGGGAGGTGTTTAGGGCTTCGATGATTGCATCTTTTGAGAAGAATCCTGCTAGGAATGGGGTTCCTGTCAGGGCTAGGCTGCCGATTGTGAAGTAGGTTGAGGTGGCAGGTATGATGTTGAATAAGCCTCCTATTTTTCGGATGTCTTGTTCGTCGTTTAGGCTGTGAATGATTGATCCCGAGCATAAGAATAGTATAGCCTTGAAGAAAGCGTGCGTACAAATGTGGAGGAATGCTAGTTGTGGTTGGTTTAGTCCAATTGTGACTATTATTAGTCCTAGTTGACTTGATGTTGAGAAAGCTACGATTTTTTTGATGTCGTTTTGAGTTAGGGCGCAGGTGGCTGTAAATAGTGAGGTTAATGCTCCTAAGCAGAGGCAGATTGTCAATGCGAGTTGGTTGTTTTCTATTAAGGGGTGAAGGCGGATTAGTAGGAAGATTCCTGCAACGACCATGGTGCTTGAGTGTAGTAGGGCGGATACTGGCGTGGGACCTTCTATGGCAGAAGGAAGTCACGGGTGAAGGCCAAATTGGGCTGATTTTCCTGTTGCTGCTAGGGCAAGTCCTATTAGGGGGATGGTCATGTCAAAGTTTTTTGATAAGGTGAAAATTTGTTGGATTTCTCATGAGTTGAGGTTTATTGCAAGTCAGGCTATGGCTATAATTAGTCCAATGTCTCCTACTCGGTTGTAGATAACGGCTTGGAGGGCTGCTGTGTTAGCGTCTGCTCGTCCGTGTCATCATCCGATTAGTAGGAATGATATGATTCCTACTCCTTCTCAGCCGATAAATAGTTGGAATATGTTGTTGGCTGTGACTAGAATAATTATGGCCACTAGGAATGTAAGAAGATATTTAAAGAATCGGTTAATGTAGGGGTCTGAATGCATATATCATAGTGCAAATTCTAAGATTGATCAGGTAACGTATAAAGCAATTGGGACGAAGATTAGAGAGTAGTGGTCAAATTTGAAGCTAATATTGATATCAAATGTTTGGGTGTTTATTCAGTGTCAATTTGTGATAATGCCTTCTGTTTTTAGGTTTAGGAAAATTATTAGGGGTAGAAGGCTGATAAAGAATGCGGAGCTGACGGCGGTTTTGGCTTTTTCTGCTAGTTTGGATTCTTGCTGGTTTGGGTTTAGTGTGGTGATTAGTGGGTATACTAGGATGAAGAAGATTAGGAGAAGTGATGAGTGTATAATTAATGCCATTTTAGCTTCCACTTGGATTTGCACCAAGAGTTTTTGGTTCCTAAGACCAACGGATGAACTGTTATCCTTTGAAAGCGCAAGGAAGCCACGGATTTTAACCATGGTAGGTAAGGATTAGCAGTGCTTACTATTTTCTGTACTTCCATGGTGAGTAAGGAGATTTTAACTCCTGTCTTTAGAATCACAATCTAATATTTTAGTTAAACTATACTTACAATAGCACCATCCTCATATGAGTTCTGGTTTTGTTACTAGAAGAAGGACTGGGATAAGGTGTAAGGTTATTAGTAGGTGTTCTCGGGTGTGGAAGGGTTGGAGGCCTATAATGTGGTTTGGGGTTGGGCCTCGTTGTGATATAAGGAATATGTATAGGGAGTAGCCAGCTGTGATTAGTGTTCCTGCCCCTGTTAATAAAATGGTTCATGGTGATCAGCTGAATAGGGTTGTGATGATTATGATTTCTCCTATTAGGTTAGGTAGGGGCGGAAGTGCTAGGTTTGCGAGGTTGGCAATAAATCATCAGACTGCAGTTAGTGGGAAAATTACTTGTAATCCTCGGGCAAGAATTATTGTTCGGCTATGGGTTCGTTCGTATGCTGTATTAGCTAGACAGAATAGTGCAGAAGATACTAGTCCGTGGGCAATTATTAGAATGATTGCTCCTGAGAATCCTCAAGGGGTTTGGATTAGAATTCCTCCTGCCACCAAGCCTATGTGGCTAACTGATGAGTATGCGATAAGAGATTTTAGGTCTGTTTGTCGTAGGCAAATTGAGCCGGTTATGATAATTCCTCAGAGGGCTAGAATAATAAATGGGTAGGCGAGTTCTTTTGATAGTGGGTCTAGCATGACTATTATGCGTATTATTCCGTATCCTCCTAGTTTTAATAATACTGCTGCAAGAACTATGGACCCTGCCACGGGGGCTTCTACGTGTGCTTTTGGTAGTCATAAGTGCACTCCATATAGGGGTATTTTTACTAGGAATGCAATTAAGCAACCAGCTCATCAGATTATGTGGCCTCAGGAGTTGAGTTGTAGTGGTTGTGAGTATTGTAATACTAGTATTGATAATGTTCCTGTGGATTGTTGAAGTAGGAGTAAGGCAACTAAAAGTGGAAGTGACCCTGCTAGGGTATAAAATAAGAAGTAGGTTCCTGCGTTTAGACGTTCGGTTTGGTTACCTCATCGGGTGATAATAATAAGGGTTGGGATTAGTGTGGCTTCAAATATGATGTAGAATTTAATAATTTCTGTGGCGCCGAATGCTATAATTAGGAAGGTTTGTAGTGAGGCAAGGAGTGTAATGTATGAACGTTGTCGGCTAATTGGTTCCGGGGTGATGTGGTTTTGGCTGGCCAAAATCATTAATGGGAGTAATCAGCATGTTAGTAGGAGGGGGGTTGATAATGGGTCGGTTGCTACGTATATGTAGGAGGAGGTTCATCCTTCCTCTGATGTTCATATTAGTCATTTCAGGATAATAGAGGCTATTAGGAGGCTATTTGCTGTTGTAGTTGTTCATAGTCACTTAGGGGAGACTAGTCAGATTGTTGGGAACAGCATGATTGTAGGGATTAATACTTTTAGCATTGTAGTAAATTTAGGTTTTGTAGGCGGTCGGTTCCGTGAGTGCGGGCTGGGGCAACTAGTAGTGCTAAACCTGTGCCTTCCTCACAGGCAGAGAAAGCTAAAAGTAGCATAGCAGCCGTAGAGAATCCTGTGGATTCGAATTGTAGTGCCCATAGGGCTAATGCAATCAACAGCGACAATATTTTTCCTTCTAAGCAGAGAAGTGCGGAGAGTAGGTGTGTACGGTGGAATGCTAGTCCCATCAGTCCTAGAATGAATGCTGAGCTAAAGCTAAAATGTACGGGTGTCATAAGGGGGTCGTGGAGTTAAACCACGATCTTCTGAGCCGAAATCAGAGGTCTTGTCTTGGACTAACTCCCTATTCTGCTCATTCTAGACCGCCTTGACTTCATTCGGAAATTAAGCCGAGAGTTATTCAGATTAGGGATGTTGTGCCTCAGAAGAATGTTCCGGTGGGGTTGTGGAGTTGGTCTCCTCAGGGCAGTGGGAGGAGGAGGGCAATTTCTAGATCGAAGAGTAGGAATAGGATTGCTACTAGGAAGAAGCGTAGGGAAAATGGTAGTCGGGCAGATCCTAGTGGATCAAACCCGCATTCGTATGGGGATAGTTTTTCTGCGTCTGGGTTTATTTGTGGTAGTCAGAAAGATACAATTGCTAGGATTAGGGATAGAGTTACTGTAATAACTAGAATGGTTATGATTAGATTCATTATCTTTCCTTGGGGTTTAACCAAGACCGTGTGATTGGAAGTCACTTATACTAATTTTAATACTAGAAAGATTTATGAGC
This sequence comes from Labeo rohita, assembly GCF_022985175.1. Lineage (NCBI taxonomy): Eukaryota > Metazoa > Chordata > Actinopteri > Cypriniformes > Cyprinidae > Labeo > Labeo rohita. The sequence goes on along the minus strand of NC_017608.1, from coordinate 10,545 downwards.
CTCATCAGTAGATGGATACGTAGAGGAATAGTCATACTACGTCGACGAAATGTCAGTATCAGGCAGCGGCTTCGAAGCCAAAGTGATGTTCGGATGTGAAGTGGTATTGGATTTGGCGTAGAAGACATACGGCCAAGAAGGATGATCCAATAATGACATGCAGTCCGTGGAATCCTGTGGCTACGAAGAATGTTGAGCCGTAAACTCCGTCTGCGATTGTGAATGGTGCTTCGTAATACTCTATAGCTTGGAGGGCGGTGAAATAAAGTCCTAGTAAGATGGTTAGTGCTAGTGATTGAATTGCTTGTTTTCGTTCTCCTTCTATGATGCTGTGGTGGGCTCATGTGACTGTGACTCCTGATGCTAGTAGTACGGCCGTGTTAAGAAGTGGAACTTCGAATGGGTCTAGGGGGGTGATTCCTGTTGGAGGTCAACATCCTCCTAATTCTGGTGTTGGTGCTAGACTTGAATGGTAGAAGGCTCAGAAGAATCCAAGGAAGAAGAAGACTTCTGAGGTAATAAATAGGATTATTCCATATCGTAGCCCTTTTTGTACAGGCGGTGTGTGGTGGCCTTGGAAGGTCCCTTCTCGGATAATGTCACGTCATCATTGATATATGGTAAGAAGTAGGAGAATTAGTCCTAGAGTTATTGTTGTTGTTGAGTGAAAGTGGAATCAAATTGCTAGACCGGAGGTTATTAGTAATGCGGCGATGGCTCCGGTTAGGGGTCATGGGCTTGGATCAACTATATGATAGGCATGTGCTTGGTGGGCCATTTAGACGTTTTCTTGCAAGTAAAGGCTTAGGAGAAGTACAAATACATAGGCTTGAATTATTGCTACTGCGACTTCTAGTAGTGTAAACAGGAAGAGTACTGTAGCAGTTAGGATTGCTACTGTAGGCATTATTGGTAAGAGGACAATTACGGCTGAAGCGATTAGTTGGATTAGTAGGTGACCTGCGGTCAAGTTTGCTGTAAGTCGGACTCCTAGGGCTAGTGGTCGGATAAGTGGGCTGATTGTTTCGATAATAATAAGTACTGGGATTAGAGGAATGGGTGTTCCTTCTGGGAGAAGGGGTCCCAGGGCAACTGTAGGTTGGTTACGTATTCCAATAATTACTGTGGCGAGTCACAGTGGTACGGCAAATCCTATGTTGAGTGATAGTTGTGTTGTAGGTGTGAAGGTGTATGGAAGTAGGCCTAATATATTAATAGTAATTAGGAAAATTATTAGTGAGGCTAGTAAAAGTGCTCATTTGTGGCCTCCTACATTTAGGGGGAGTAGCAGTTGGTTTGTAAATCGGTTAATGAACCATCCTTGGATTGTAATAAGTCGGTTATTGATTCATCGGGATGATGGGGTTGGATAAAGAACTCATGGTAGTGCAATTGCGATTGCGATTAGGGGGATTCCCAGGTATGATGGGCTTGCGAATTGGTCGAAGAAGCTTGTTATCATGGTCAATCTCAGGATTCAGTTTTGTGTTTTTCAGCACTTACTGGGGTTGGTTCATTTGGTGAAATATGGTTTAGGATTTTAGTTGGAATGATGGTTAGGAAAATTAATCAAGAGAATACTAAAATTGCGAATCAGGGGCCGGGGTTTAATTGTGGCATTTCACTAGGGGTGGTCGGGAATCACCAATCTTTGGCTTAAAAGGCCAATGCTTTGTCCAATATTTAGCTTCCTAGCGAGGCGTCTTCTAGTATTAATGAGGATCAGTTTTCGAAGTGTTCTAGTGGGACTGCTTCTACTACGATTGGTATAAAGCTGTGGTTGGCACCGCAGATTTCTGAGCATTGTCCATAGAATACGCCTGGGCGTGAGGCGATGAAGGCAGTTTGATTTAGTCGTCCTGGCACTGCGTCTATTTTTACGCCTAGGGATGGAACAGCTCAGGAGTGCAATACATCTTCGGCGGACACTAGGACACGGACTGGGGATTCTATGGGAACAACTATCCGGTGGTCAGTCTCTAGGAGTCGGAATTGTCCTGGGGTAAGGTCTTGAGTTGGGATTATGTAGGAGTCAAAGCCTAGGTTTTCATAATCTGTATACTCATAACTTCAGTATCATTGGTGTCCTATTGCTTTAATTGTTAGGTGGGGGTCGTTAATTTCGTCTATAAGGTATAAGATGCGTAGTGAGGGTAGGGCGATTAAGACTAAAATAACGGCTGGTAAGATAGTTCATACGATTTCGATTTCTTGGGAGTCCAGGATGTATTTGTTAGTAAGTTTGGTTGAAACCATTGCAGTAATAATATATAATACTAGGGTGCTAATTAGGAGTACAATTATTAGTGCGTGGTCGTGGAAGTGTAGAAGTTCTTCTATAACGGGTGATGCCGCGTCTTGGAATCCTAGTTGTGTTGGATGTGCCATTAAGCTTTAGTAGCTTAAGACATGCAGGAGTTTAACCTGCGATTTCACCTTGACAAGGTGGTGTAATTTGCATTTTACTAATGTCTTTAGAAGGAAGTGACAGAGTGGTTATGTGGCTGGCTTGAAACCAGCATATGGGGGTTCAATTCCTCCCTTTCTCGTTAGTTTGATTGAATTTGGACGAATGCTGGCTCTTCATATGTGTGGTAAGGAGGAGGGCAGCCGTGGAGTCATTCTACGTTTGTTATAGTTAGTTCTACAGACAATACTTCTCGTTTAGCGGCAAAGGCTTCTCATAGAATAAATAGGAATATGATTACTGCAATTAGAGAGATTAGTGAACCAATAGATGATACTGTGTTTCATAGAGCATAGGCATCTGGGTAGTCAGAATATCGTCGTGGCATGCCTGCTAGACCTAGGAAATGTTGTGGGAAGAATGTGAGGTTAACTCCAATGAACATTACTCCAAAGTGGATTTTTGTTCAGGCGCTATGTAGAGTATATCCGGTTAGTAAAGGGAATCAGTGCACGAAGGCTGCTATAATGGCGAATACGGCCCCTATTGATAATACGTAATGGAAGTGTGCAACTACATAGTATGTGTCATGGAGGACAATGTCTAGTGATGAATTAGATAGAACAATTCCTGTGAGTCCACCTACTGTGAATAGGAAGATGAACCCAAGAGCTCAGAGCATAGGAGTTTCTCATTTGATTGATCCTCCGTGAAGTGTGGCTAATCAGCTAAATACTTTTACACCAGTTGGGATGGCGATAATTATTGTTGCAGATGTAAAGTATGCACGAGTGTCTACGTCTATTCCGACAGTAAACATGTGATGGGCTCATACAATAAATCCTAATAGGCCAATAGCCATTATTGCTCAGACTATTCCTATGTAGCCGAATGGTTCTTTTTTTCCTGAATAGTAGGCTACGACGTGGGAAATAATGCCAAATCCTGGAAGGATAAGAATGTAGACCTCTGGGTGGCCGAAGAATCAGAATAGGTGTTGATAAAGGATTGGGTCCCCTCCTCCTGCCGGGTCGAAGAATGTAGTATTCAGATTTCGATCTGTTAAAAGCATTGTGATTCCAGCGGCCAGTACTGGTAGTGAGAGGAGAAGTAGTACGGCGGTTACTAGGACAGATCAGACGAATAAGGGTGTTTGATATTGTGAGATGGCTGGAGGTTTCATATTAATAGTTGTAGCAATAAAATTAATAGCCCCTAGAATTGATGAAACTCCTGCTAAGTGAAGTGAGAAAATTGTTAGGTCTACTGATGCTCCTGCGTGGGCTAAGTTGCCTGCAAGAGGTGGGTATACTGTCCATCCTGTCCCAGCTCCAGCTTCTACACCGGAAGAGGCTAATAGTAATAGGAATGATGGGGGTAGGAGTCAGAAGCTTATGTTGTTTATACGGGGGAATGCCATGTCTGGGGCTCCAATCATTAGTGGCACGAGTCAGTTCCCAAATCCTCCAATGAGGATGGGCATTACTATAAAGAAAATTATTACGAAGGCGTGGGCAGTTACAATAACATTATAAATTTGGTCATCACCTAGAAGCGATCCGGGTTGGCTTAGTTCAGCCCGGATAAGAAGGCTTAAGGCGGTTCCTGCTATTCCGGCTCAGGCACCAAATACGAGATAAAGGGTACCAATGTCTTTGTGGTTAGTAGAGAAGAATCAGCGCGTGATTGCCACAGGTAGGGTGGCCGAGTGTTTAGGCGGTGGGTTGTAGCCCCGAAGACAGAGGTTTAAGTCCTCTTCCTATCATAGCCCTGTGGTGAAGAACACATTGGATTGCAAATCCGAAGACGTAGACTAATACTCTGCCGGGGCTTTTCCCGCCTTACTGGTTTTACCGGCGGGAAAAGTAGATGGATGCTCGCTGGTTTGAGCGCTTAGCTGTTAACTAAGAGTTTGTAGGATCGAGGCCTTCCCATCTAGTAAAGGCCTTAGTTTAATAAAAACATCTGATTTGCAATCAGGAAATGCAAGTTAATTTCTTGTAGGTCTTAATCAGGGACTAGAAGATTTTCACTTCTACTTAGAGCTTTGAAGGCTTTTGGTCTATATATTATCCTAAGTCCCTAGGTGGTTAGTATTATAATAGTTGGGGTTATTGGTAGTAGTCCTAGGGCAGTTGTGGTAAATAGGGCCAATGGTAGGAGAGTTTGGGTGGTTTGGATTCGTCATGGGGTGGTTGAGTTGGTTGTGTTGGGGGAGATGGTTAGTGTTATTGCATAACATAGGCGTAGGTAGAAGTATAGGCTGATTAGGGCGGCGAGGGCTATGACTGTTGCGATGATTGGGAGGTCTTGTTTTGTTAGTTCTTGTAGGATTAGTCATTTTGGCATGAATCCTGTGAGTGGGGGGAGGCCTCCTAGTGATAGTAGTGCTAGGGCGGTGGCTGATGTTAGAATTGGGTTTTTTGATCAGGTTGTTGCGAGTGTGTTGATTTTAGTGGTGAATGATGTTTTGAGGGTGAGGAATGCCGCGGATGTTATAATGATATATGTTCCTAGTGCAATTAATGTAAGTTGTGGGGCGTATTGGATGACAATGATTATTCACCCTATATGTGCGATTGAGGAGTAGGCTAAGATTTTTCGTAGTTGGGTTTGGTTTAGTCCTCCTCATCCGCCTACTAGTGTGGAAGTGGCTCCCAGTAGGGTTAGTAATGTTGGGTCGATGGTTTGGGCTGTTTGAATGATTAATGCGAATGGGGCAAGTTTTTGTCAGGTAGAGAGAATTAAACCTGTTGTGAGGTCTAGTCCTTGTAGGACTTCTGGTAGTCAGAAGTGTATTGGTGCTAGTCCGATTTTTAGGGCTAAAGCAGTTATGAATATTGTGCTAGCGATGGGGTTGGTTAGGTCGTTGATGCTTCATTCCCCTGTTATTCAGGCGTTTGTTGTGCTTGCGAATAGGATTATTGCTGCTGCTGTAGCTTGGGTTAGAAAGTATTTTGTGGTTGCTTCTACTGCACGTGGGTGGTGGTGTTGTGCTATTAGTGGGGTGATTGCTAGGGTATTGATTTCTAACCCTATTCAGGCTAGTAGTCAGTGGGAGCTGGCAAAGGTCAGGGTGGTTCCTAGTCCTAGACTGGATAGTAGGATTGCAAGTACGTATGGGTTCATTGGCGGAGGAGGGACTTTAACCGTCATGTTCGGGGTATGGGCCCGAAAGCTTGATTAGCTGACCCCGCCTATAGAAAGTGGTGTAAAGGAAGCACCAAGAGTTTTGATCTCTTGAGTATGGGTTCGATTCCCTTCTTTCTAGGAACTGAGGGGATTTTAACCCCTGTAAATCACTCTATCAAAGTGGTCCTTGGGCATTCAGGCACAGTTCCTTGTTTATAGTTGTGGGGGGAGTCCTGCTAGTGCAATTGGTAGGGCGGTGTGTCATAGAACGAAGGCTAGTGTGAGGGGGAGGAAGTTTTTTCAGACCAAGTGCATTAGTTGATCATATCGGAATCGTGGATAAGAGGCTCGTACTCATAGGAATAAAATTGATAATAATGCAGCTTTGGTTATTAGGTTAATGGTTGTGAGTTCAGGGATGCTTGGGATGTGTGAGGCTCCTAGGAATAGTACGGCTGATAGTGTGTTTATTAGTAGAATATTGGCATATTCTGCTAGGAAGAATAGGGCGAAGGGCCCTCCTGCATATTCTACGTTGAAGCCAGAGACTAGTTCGGATTCTCCTTCTGTTAGGTCAAATGGTGCTCGGTTTGTTTCGGCTAGTGTTGAGATATACCATATTGCGGCTAGGGGTCAAGCGGGTACGAGTAGTCAGATGCTTTCTTGGGTGGTGTTGAATGTTTGTAGTGTATAACCTCCTGAAAAGATGATTACTGAAAGGAGGATTAGCCCAAGACTTACTTCATATGAAATTGTTTGGGCTACGGCCCGTAGGGCCCCGATTAGCGCGTATTTTGAATTTGATGCTCATCCTGACCCCAGGATTGAGTATACTGCTAGGCTTGATAGGGCTAGGATAAATAGGATTCCCAGGTTGAGGTCCGTTACGGGGTGAGGTATGGGTATTGGTGCTCATAGGGTTATGGCTAGGGTTAGTGCGAGTATGGGGGTGGCGAGGAATAAGAATGGGGATGATGTGGAGGGGCGGACTGGTTCTTTAATAAAGAGTTTAACTCCATCGGCGATGGGTTGTAGTAGTCCGTAGGGTCCTACTACGTTAGGGCCTTTTCGTAGTTGTATATAACCTAGTACTTTTCGTTCAATTAATGTTAGGAAAGCTACTGCTAGGAGAACGGGTACAATGTAGGCTAGGGGGTTAATTAGGTGAGTTATTAGGATGTTTAGCATAAACTGGGGAGAGGATTTGAACCTCTGGCTAAAAGGGCTTAGGCCTTTCGCAATTTACCATGCTCTGCCACCCCAGTATGTCCTTATTTTGGCTAGCTGGGATTTTGGCTCTCCCTTTGCTTTATTTATTTGTTTTCATAAATTAGGGGTGGGGCGTGCTTGAAGTATGGACCCCTCTTTTCCGATCCTTTCGTACTAGGAAAAGTAGCGTTACAGATAGAAACTGACCTGGATTGCTCCGGTCTGAACTCAGATCACGTAGGACTTTAATCGTTGAACAAACGAACCCTTAATAGCGGCTGCACCATTAGGATGTCCTGATCCAACATCGAGGTCGTAAACCCTCTCGTCGATATGGACTCTGGGAGAGGATTGCGCTGTTATCCCTAGGGTAACTTGGTTCGTTGATCGGCTTCGGGCAGCCGGATCATGTTTGGTCAGATGTTCTGTGGCTTAGAGATGTCTCTCTTGGTTTTAGGAGGTTTGTCCCAATCCACTTGGAGGCTTTGTTTTCCTCCGTGGTCGCCCCAACCGAAGGTAAAATCTCATATTCCACAAAGTTTTTGCTTTTATATTGAGTCGCTTGACGTGGTTGAGTTTTGTACCTTAAGCTCCAAAGGGTCTTCTCGTCTTGTATTTTTATGCCCGCTTCTGCACGGGCAGATCAATTTCACTGACTGGAAAGGGGAGACAGTTAAGCCCTCGTTTAGCCATTCATACAGGTCTCTATTTAAAAGACAAGTGATTGCGCTACCTTTGCACGGTCAAAATACCGCGGCCGTTGAACTTGTAGTCACTGGGCAGGCTGGACCTCCTATACATAGTTGCGTTGCAGGAGGCGATGTTTTTGGTAAACAGGCGAGGCTTGTGTTTGCCGAGTTCCTTCCTTTTCTTTTAGTCTTTCCTTTAAAGTAGCACTCCAGTGTGGGGGTAACGATTAGTTGGTTGTGTGGTTTTCTTGGTTTTTTTATGATTCACATTGCTCTCTTGGGTTGAGTTCGTTAATTGCCAATGGTTTGTCCGGTTTGGCTTACACTTGTGCTGGGGAGAAGGGCGGGCCTTCTTGTTACTCATTTTGGCATAATTTCTTCCATGGGGGCATGGATTAGCCTAATAGAATTTAGGGGAGTAAGATTGTTTATCAGAATAATAAACTTTTTTCTGTCTGAGCTTTAACGCTTTCTGTTTAGATGGCTACTTTTAGGCCCACTAGAACAGTATGTTTTATATATTATGATCTTTATCCTCCTGATAAGGTTGTATCCTTTGTTAAAGGGGCTGTACCCCCTTTAACTAACTCTCGTGTGTTTCTCTTGGTGTCTTGTTTATGTGTTTTTGATTTGAGGCGTACGAGGCTGAACTTCTATTCGTTTCTTAGGCAACCAGCTATCACCAGGTTCGGTAGGTCTGTCACTTCTACCCGGAGCTCTTCCCACTCTTTTGCCACAGAGACGGGTTGGCCCTTAATAGGCTGTCTCGGGGTAGCTCACCTGGTTTCGGGGTTTCAAACTAAAGGTCTCTTTGCTTGGGTTTACTGGCTAAATCATGATGCAAAAGGTACAAGGTTTAATCTTTGCTTTTTTGTGCTTATATGGGTTGTTTCATTTCTCTTTCAGCTTTCCCTTGCGGTACTGTTTCTATTGCTTTGGTTGAACCTTTTCTGTCTCCCATACTCAGGTAAAAGAATGGTTTAGTTTTTGGTGTTTTGTCCATTTTATTTTATTTATATTGTTTGGTTAATTTTGGTGGGTAAGCTAGCTGTTTGGCTCAGGGTGATCCAATTTGCATGGATGTCTTCTCGGTGTAAGTGAGATGCTTGACTAACTCAGCCACGCCCTGGGTTTGATCCAAGTGCACCTTCCGGTACACTTACCGTGTTACGACTTGCCTCCCCTTGTCAGTGCTATTTTTATTAGGTATTTTGGGGTGCGTTTTGACAGGGGAGAGTGACGGGCGGTGTGTACGCGTCTCAGAGCCGGGTTCAAAAGGACACTCTATTTCCTTTTTACTACTAAATCCTCCTTCAAGCATTGTTTCATGGTGCATGTTCGTAATATTCTGTGGCAGAAAATGTAGCCCATTTCTTTCCACTTCATGCGCTACACCTCGACCTGACGTTCTGGGTTGTACCCATTTTGCTTACTTTTATTACCTTCACAGGGTAAGCTGACGACGGCGGTATATAGGCTGGGGTGGCTAGGAGTGGTGAGGTTTAACGGGGGTTATCGGTTCTAGAACAGGCTCCTCTAGGGGGATCTGAGACACCGTCAGGTCCTTTGGGTTTTAAGCTAATGCTCGTAGTACCCTGGCGGACATCTAATTGTAGTTTGATGTCTAAGTTTACGGCTAAGCATAGTGGGGTATCTAATCCCAGTTTGTTTCTTAGCTTTCGTGGGGTCAGGTGGGGTTAATTAAAGCTACTTTCGTGTTAGGGCTTCGGATACCTAGAAGCGTATGACGGCCAAAGGGCCATTTGGCTTTATTTTTGTTTGTCCTTAACCACCCTTTACGCCGTTGTATTATCAACTAGGGCCTCTCGTCTAACCGCGGTGGCTGGCACGAGTTTTACCGGCCCTTTTAACACTAACTGAGTCAAGTTTTCACTTATGGCTTAATGTTTATCACTGCTGAATTCCCTTCGGGGTGTGGCTAGGCCAGGCGTCTTGGGCTAATGTTTGTGCCTGATGCCCGCTCCTCGTCCCCGGGCGGGGGATTGAGGGCATACTCACTGGGTTGCGGAGACTTGCATGTGTAAGTTGAGTTAGAGCTGACAATAAGGTCGGGACCATGCCTTTGTGCATGCGGAGTTTTTTAGGACTCATCTTAGCATCTTCAGTGCTATGCTTTGTGTTAAGCTACGCTAGCTAATATTATATTAGAATATTTAGTGTCGGGCGTGGTTTGTGAAAATTTTATTTGGCTTTTATAGGTTAGTGTTAAATTTGGAAAAAGTAAAAATTGATGCATATATATATATATATATATATATAATGTGGGATAGCCAATTCATATTTCAACTCGTTGGGCTTAATACGTTCTTGAGTCCTCCTTGGTTTCGGGGTTTGACAAGGAAAACAGGATTTGTGGAGCGTACGGGGGTAAGGAGCGTAGGGGGGTAGGGGGGTTTGTCGCGCAAAAACCAAAGGGGGCATTATAGCAAGTATAGTTGAATAAGGAATAGATATGTTATGCACTTGAATTAGAAGAATGTAATGCTTAATTAATGTCTTCCAATAATTCACATATATTATCACATACAAGGAAAATGTTCAACCTTGATTAACATTTGAGCTTGCACTCTGAGATGCCAGATGAAAGGAAACCAGAAAGAGATACCCTATGCATATAAAAGAATGCTCGGCATGGGGGGTAACGAGACGTATGTACTACACCATTAATCAGATGCCAGTATAATTATTTGGGGGGGGAAGTTTACATTTTATGGACCTGAAATAGGAACCAGATGCCAGTAATAGTTCATATTGTGCTACCCCCACAGTTATTGTCCTTGATTCTATCATGCATGATATTGTTAATTTATATTGTTGGTGATCTCTTACTACATTAATATGGTTTAGTGGAATTTTAGTTGGTTATTTCAAGGAAATATTTGAGGTCAATTTTTTGGGGAATAATCTATTTTTCAGGTTTAAATATTGGACTTTTGAGTCTTAGTTTTATGTCTTATGTCTACCTTAATAGTTAGTACTTGCTTTATGGTTAAAATAATGAATTGGTGATAATACATAGATGTGCTAATACATTAATGTAATATCATGCATATTATGTACTATACCATATAGGGTAGGTTTACCCCT
>NW_026129963.1:0-29831 GCF_022985175.1 Labeo rohita | reverse complement strand
CTATCACAGCAGCCGTCCTGCACAAAACTTGTATCCACCACATTTTTATCACCGGTAGAATGCAAAGTGTTTCAATACAAGCATTTCAGTCAAATATAATTCATGCAATATTTAAACCTTTAACCCATGGGTGAAAAACAGCTCTCCGCAACAGTTTAAAATTAGCCCAGTTCCATGGAAAAAATGCAGATTTGGCAACTTTCCATCCAACAGGAGCTGCATCCAAAGTGATTACTCCACATTTTGATAGAAACTCAGTGATGTGTGAAAATGATATTCAATATTAGAATGTTTGCAGGAGCAGGATTAAGAAAACCCCATTTTGGGCGATTTAGAAATCCCAGCCAGACACATGTTTTTTTTTAGGTCCAAAAAGAGGACATTTCTGTGGAGAAGAGGATGTATGGCCACCCTAAGTAAACTTAAATGGATTTCCCATGCTCAGGAGTAGAGAGCAATAAACACTGTGTAGGGACCAGTGTAGGACTAGAATTGAGAATTGCTGCCTGAAGCAGTGGCCTATACTTGTCTGTGCTTAACACCATCTCAGATCATACGCAAGGAACGCCACCACATTTTAAATAACAGAAACCAAATGAGTCATCGTGTTTTTATAATTGTTAAAAGTCAAACTAATAAAAAAACTCTTCTATTAATTCAATTCTATGAATTGCACAGCTGTGATTGGGGCTCCCTTGTGGTTTGAGGGTCGTTTGCAACTTGCATATTTTCCCCACTGGCGCTGCTGAAGTGTCTGTTGTTTCAGATTGAATTTATCAAATGCTGTGGCCAGAATTTTATGTGGCCAGCCTGTTTATTCTCTGTGCAATCAGTCTGCCAGACTAAGACGATGCAGGCAGTGGTCAGTGTGACTAGTAAGTGCTCTAGCTGCTGCATAAAACTGGTGTTAACTTGTATTTGTCTCTTTTTACCTCAGACCTGATGGCACTGCAAGAGGAGCGTCAAAAACTGAATGAAACAAAAGAGAAAGATCAAAATGAGAAACATGATTTCAAAATTAAAGAAAAATGTATTAGTTGCTCACGGACTAAAAAGACGTCCTCACCAAAAAAAAAGTTCAAAAAACACCAAGTACAAATCTTAATTCCTACATGAGAATTGACACTGGAGAGAGACCTTACACCTGCCAACAGTGTGGACAAATTTTTAATCGAAAAGAAAGCCTTAAAGTTCACATGAAAATTCACATTGAAAAGAAGCCGTTCATATGTCCTCAGTGTGGAAAGTGTTTTACACTGAAAAAAAACCTTGATGTCCACATAACCAGTCACACTGGAGAGAAGCAGTTCATATGTCCTTAGTGTGGAAAGTGTTTTCCATGGAAAAGTAACCTTAATGTTCATATGAGAGTTCACACTGGAGAAAAGCCTTTCACCTGCTCTCAGTGTGGGAAGTGTTTTACAGAGAAAAAACATGTTAATGCCCACATGAAAATTCACACGGGAGAGAAACCTTTCACCTGCAAACAGTGTGGGAAGAGTTTCACGCATAAAGCAAACCTAAAGACTCATATGAAAATTCACACTGGAGAGAAACCTTTTACCTGCAAACTGTGTGGGAAGAGTTACAGACATAATGCAAACCTTAATAATCACATGAAGATTCATTCAAGAGAAAATTTTCAGTGTTATCAGTGCGAAAGGAGTTTCACAAATACAAATCACCTTGAGAATCACGTAATAACTCACATCAAAGGAACGTCTTTCATGTGCCATCACTGTGGAAAAAGTTTTTCAAGAAAAGGAGGCCTCAAGGTTCACATGAGAATTCATACAGGAGAGAAACCTTACCAGTGTCTTCATTGTGAGAAAAGTTTCACATATCAAAGTAGCATGCAACTTCATTTGCAAACTCATTCTGGGAGGAAATCGCCATTTTCCAGAGTGACAATTTTTAGAAAAAGGAGTAATTTCTATAATCATCTGTGCATTTGTTCAGAAAGACAATTCAATTGTGCTCAGTGTAATAAAATCATTATTTGCCATCACACTTACAGGTACAAGTGAAAAGTCATGCAAATGTAAGACTCTGTTTGTTATTTTTGTAAGAGTATGACAAGAGCATGACTTCTTTTATTTGTATTTCATCTCTTTATGCTTCACCATAAGGCTTTTTATTTTCTTTTGTGCATATGTACTCCTGTGACCAAACCTAATCATCATCTTTGCTATAGTTTCAAATATTGAGTGGTTGCAGTAGATTCCCTGTAATTTCAACTATAGAGGTGTCACTCAATTTCATGTATTGATTCGTCTGAATCAAAATATTAGTCAAAATTTGACCTTTCTAGAAAAGGCAACAATGTAACTGGAAGATTATAAATAAATTGATGTAAACTGAGCAAAATGATTTGTTTTCACTGAATCTAGGTGTTTTTAGCTTATTTAGCCAAATAATTTTCAATTTTCTGACATTGTTTTAGTGCCACGTAAAATAAAAAAAGGTAAAACTACGAGATTAAAGTCATAATATTTTGACTAAAAATTCTAAATGACGAGAATAAAGTCATAGCCAGATAAGATTAAAGTCATAATATTTTGAGAATAAAGGCATAGCATTATTAGAATAAAGTCTAGTATGCGAATAGAGGTATATAGATATGTGACAATAATAATAATAATAATAATAATAATAAAAAGTCATAGCAATATGAGATGAAGTTATAGGAGAAGTCCACTTCCAAAACAAAGATTCACATATAATGTACTCACCACCTTTTCATTCAAGATGTTCATGTCTTTCTTTCTTTAGTCATAAAGAAATTGTTTTTTGAGGAAAATATTTCAGGATTTTTCTTCATATAATGGACTGATATGGTGCCCCGAGTTTGAACTTCCAAAATGCAGTTTAAATGCAGCTTCAAACAATCCCAAATGTGGTTGTAAACGATCCCACCAAGAAGGGTCTTATCTAGCGTAACGATCGGTTATTTTAAATAAAAATAATACAATTTATATACTTTTTAAGGTCAAACGCTCGTCTTGTCTTACTCTTTCCGGTTCATGACAGTTAGGGTAAGTCGAAAAACTCCCCATCTCATGTTCTCCCTCAACTTCAAAATCGTCCTATATCGCTGTTTTACCTTTTTTGTTAAGGATGTTTGCTCTTCTTTGCATGTTCACGTTGCAAAGACTGGGTCAGTACTTCTGCAGCGACGTAGGATGATTTTGAAATGATTTTTGAACTTGAGGGAGAAAATACGATTGGAGTTTTTTGACATACCCTAACTGTCTTGAGCCAGAATACATAGAGTTCAAGCAGAGAAAGGCAAGACGAGCATTTGAGATTTAAAAAGTATTTAAATTATATATTTTTTAATAAAAATAACCGATCGCTTCGCTGAATATGATCCTTTCTTTCTCGGCTGGGATCGTTTACAACCACATTTGGGATCGTTGAAGCCACATTTAAACTACATTTCGGAAGTTCAAAATCGGGGCACCATAGCAGTCCATTATATGGAGAGAAATGCTGAAATGTTTTCCTCAAAAAACATAATTTCTTTACGAGTGAAGAAAGAAAGACATGAACATCTTGGATGACAAGGGTGTGACTACTTTTTATGTGAATCTTTGTTTTGGAAGTGGACTTCTCTTTGAATAACATGAATGGTCTTAATATATTGATTAATAACAATGAATTATAATATTACACCACCTAAATATGTAGTTACTTTCTTTTCTCTTTGTCAGTGCAGGCGTGCTTACCTTGTATTGACTTTTATGAAAACTGACTGTAGCTTGCATAAAAAGCCTTGAACAGAAAATAACAGGAAAAAATATATAGTTGATGACTAGACAATCATTTTTTATGACTCTAGACATTTCTCTATGAAGACAGTGCCATGATACAGTGAAATACATGTTCTTCAGTCATATCAAAACACTATTCATGTGCGTGGGTAAAATGTACCTGCATGGCAGTTTTAGGTATACAGCGACCCCTGGCGGATCTAGTGTTAAAGCACCATCCGATGCAAATCATCCCACCTGCATCCTGTGAAGACCCTGTTCTACTGTACCCCTGATTGGGTTATACTCTCTGCCATCGTTGTTTTGATTGGTTTGTTTACTACTGACAGGTTCAGGGCCAAACAAGGTCAGAGAATGGAGCGTCTCTTGGCAGCGACTCTTAATTTTGTAACTTATGGCAGAGGCAGATCTCTGAAAGTTTTAGAGCTACAACGGAAGTGGATGTAAAAGTACCAACAAGTAGCAATCAAATACTTGGCTTTAGTATGTCAGCGGAAATGAGTATCAAGCCAATCGCACAGTTTGTTGGTGAGTGTTCTCTGTGGTGCACAGTGGTCTGTCAGACATGCAGCAGCAACTTTCCCACAGTGCAAGAGCTCACAGAAATCAAAGCGGTGTCTCACAGTTCTTCATATCTCAAGCATCTCCCAAGGTAGATTGAGTAATGACAGGTATTTAGTCATGTCAGTAATTTTCTGGTTGATTGATTACATTAGATTTCATATGCTGCCCATTTGTTAAGAAATATTACAATATAAATGAATCACATCCCTATGTATGTTTGTTTATTAAGGCTGAGGTGTATAGTCAGACATATGACATATAATTTATAACAAAAGAGGTATGTTTAACACATAATGGAAATATAGTGCCTATGTGAAGAAAATAACTAATGTTATGCTCAGGCAATCTAGAGAATTGCATCCTTCAATTCTATAAAATTAGCTGTATGAAAACTGAGTAAATAAATACAAAAATATATTTACTTACTAATAATAATGTTTTTTTACTTAAATTAGGAAATGTTTGTAGAGATGACAGTATAATGACAAATATTTTAACAAAATCTGTGTTAATTCACACCACCCTATACAATTGCTCAAGTTCTCCCTTCAGCCTCTGCACCATGACATGATTTCCTTCAGCGACACTGAGTAAGCTCAACCAATTAGTCTGCACTACAAACATAGGAAGAAATGAGCCAAACATTTTTGTTTTCATAAAGTGTTTTCTTTTTTGATGTTATCATCAGGAGAGAGCAGGAATCATCACAGAAAAGCAGCACAGCAGGTTGATCATTTCACCAAAGAATATTTGGGAAAGAGAACAGAGTTACATCAACAACACCACAGGAAAGGAATAGATAGATAGATAGATAGACAGATAGATAGAGATGCAATTCAGGAACATTTGAAACACAGCAGTATTATTGCTTTTTGGTAAGAATTTGTTGTACATTTTCAGTCTGTTTATTTGCTCATCCATTATAAATTATATTATATGACACTTTCTGACTGTGTGTGATTTTTCTACACCCCCAAAATAGAAAGGTATCTGGCTGTAACAGAGCTTAAAAATGCTTTCACCAGGTCTCCCCTTTATAATACTATTTTCAGGCTTGATAATCATAATGTGGCATAATTTAAAAACTGATACCTCAACTTTTGACAAAATATGATTTCAAATATTCATAATAGTCATTTTATTTCCAAATAAAATCCAAAAGGAAAATTTAGTGAGTAGGATGAGCATGATCATGTGCACAGCCGGACTCCCTTTGACTGAGTGGACATCGCTTGAAGGAAGAGCTTTCCTCAGTTAAAGTATTTTTGTGTACATAAGTGTAAAATTGATGGACTGTCATTTAAATGTACTATATCTAAGCCTACTGTTCACATAGACGAGTCTTTCCGTCTTTGTTTTCTATGGGCTGTTCTTCTGCACCGCTTACTTTCACTCAAATAAAAGTAATTCAAAGATTTACTTGAGTACAAGAAAGCACTACATTTTTTAATTTTCTTAAGTATTAAAGGTAAAACAAACAATAACTTTTATTTATGAAATGTAGAGCAATAAAAAGTATGACATTATGCTTTGGAATGTAGTGAAGTAAAGTTTTCCAAAGAAAAACACTTGAGTAAAGTTACTTGAGTAAAGTAAAAATACTATAAAACTGTCCGCCTCTGTGACTTACTATCTATAAAAAAAAATGTAGTAACCAGTATGCACTGTATACTGGGCAGTAGGCAATAAACAGTATGTTAGTATGCCATATTGAACACAGCCTATGTGATTTTAGCAAAAAGGACTTTTATTTTGGTCTGGCGATGTGACGTCATAAGACTGTGCCATGCTCCTGCATCTGTGATTTAGCTGAAGAAAGGTGAAGCCGTTTCTCAATATGCGTTCTTAGCTGTGTCCGAAACCGCTCCCTATCCACTATATAGTGCACTATATCGGGTGTCAGCCATTTTGTAGTGCTGTCCGAATTCTGAGTGAACGACTTCATTCCCTACATTCGTTCACTACTTTTTACCCACAATACATTCTGATTTCGAGTGTACAACCGATGTACACTCGTTCAAGCGCTATTTCCCAAAATTCAACGCGAGACGGCGATAGAGCGTTGAAGAAAAAGAAATATGGCGGACGGCAACATTGGAGGTGGCAACTTTTACAAATGTAAGTAACTTTTTATTGTTTAAAGTAGTCTTTATAAAGATGTTGTGATGCGAAATGATAGGGGGCAATTTGTTGGCACAGTAATTACTTTCTAGTGTGGGAACTTTTACATTTACAACATTGTCGGATGATAATTTGGTCTATTGTTCAGTTATGTTAGTGAACACATGTAACGTTACAGTATTCATCTACGTCTTACAAAATGATTAACAAATATTAACGAATTTGTATTTGCTTTATTTAAAAACTGACTGTTTACTGTTGCCCTTTTTCATTGTTGATACGCTATTTTCCTATTTAATACTGTAAAGATACTGTAAAGACGCAATCTGTATTGTTATAAGCGCTAACGGTATATAAATAAAGGTGACTTGATTTGACTTTAGGGACGGATGAGGATGTTAGGCGTCTTATCTTAAAAAGAACAGCCTATGGTCATCTCTTTTCTGGCCGGAGAAACGCTGCTCAGCATGGATGGGAGTGAGTTTCAAAGATTTTTTTTTTCTTGTAAATAATACAGTTGAGGTTTAATTCATGTGTGTTTGTTAATGTGTATATCATTACGTTATTTGTACTACAGAACAGTGTTGAAGGACATCGGCTTGGAGGGGGTGGTATCCCCTGCCAGAGCGGCCAAAAAATGGGAAAATTTAAAAAAAACATACAAGGTAATATAATAATTATATACAGATTTACTTTTGACTATACACCCTTTGCAGAATCTGATAGTTTTTATTGTTTGTTTATTTTTTTAAATAATTTTTAAATTAGTAAAATTGTACATTTTAGGTTGCAGATTATTTTATGTAGTGCTAGCTATTTGACATATTCCTCTAGTTAAGATAACTGAATTTATCAATTTCATAATTTTATATGGCCTTGGTTCTTAATATCATGTACTTGACCATGCCGTGGTTGTGCATGAGTCTCTATTTTGCTGAAAATCCTTCAGGTCTTTTTTGAGTTCTTTTTCTTTTGAGTTCCTTGGTTTTGTTTCATGCTTTGTGCATTTGAATTCTTAAGTACGGTGGCTGATGTTGAGATCATGCTTAGCCACCCAGGACAGTTGAGGGACTTGTACACTGCTATCAAAAAAAGGCAACAGTCTTTAATACTCAATATTAATTACCAGGAGTGTGTGAACTGTAAGGTCATTTTTTGTATTAGCGAGACTAATGTATGGATTTTCGGTCTATAATTATAATAAAACTCTTAATTAATAAAAATTATTCTTAGGAGCTGAGAAAGCCACCGACTGGTATTGGGACTGAATCGGGAGAATCCACTGCAGGAACATGGAAATGGTACAACCTGATGGATGAGGCAATAGGTGGGAGGCCATCCATCCAGCCCCCCATCCTAATTGCCTCATCAGAGGAAGAATCCATTGTTCCTGCAGTGAGTTCTCCTGATTCAGTCCCTGAAGAGGCAGAGCAGGAGCACAGGAGAGAAAGTGGAGAGCCAGGGCCAGCAAAGAGGCAAAGAAAGGATAAGGATCCAGTGCTGGAATTTTTAGAGAGGGAAGCTGAAAGAGCAGAAGAGAGAATAAGAAGAGAAGAGAGGAGAGAGGAGAGACTTCTGTCAATTCTTGAAAAAATAGTTGAAAAAATGTGAAGATTTTATTTAAAATAAATAATTTGAATTGACACATTTGCTCTTCTTTTTTTCAACAGGATTACTTATACTAAGAGAATATACAGTGTTTTAACAATTAACAATATCATGTACATCCAAATATACTAACAAATTATATTACAGTAAAATGACGTGGTACTTATTCCGAACTACAATACATGTTTTATGTTAACTGTAACTTAACTTAGATTTGTCGGCATTATTTACCTTCATGTCATTCAAATATGTACGACTTTTTCTGCAGAACACAAAAGCTAGAGTTTTGAGGACTGACAGCTTTAGTCACCATTCACTTTTGATGTATGGGAAATAGTCATACAGGTTTGAATGAGATGAAGGTGAGTAACTGAGGACAAAATGTCATGTACAACCTAAAATAATTACACTATTTAATTTTAGTTTAATTACATACTAACCATATATTGGTAAAATATATCAAACTATAGCATATAATGTAAGTGGTTGTGTTTTTGTAACAGACTTTATAAATAATCATGGTGTCTTAGGGCTGGAGGAAGATTGTCATCATTTGGAGCAGAAAGGGCAGCAGCCAAGCGTTCTCTGGTGTGCTCTCCACTCTGCGGATCTCTCACTTGCAGGTCATCAAGATCGTCGCCATCCAGTTGTCCTTCTTCTGGCTCAATGATGTCACCGTTTGTGATGCAGATGTTGTGCAGTATAGTACAAGTGATGACCTCTGGAGCAAATTCTGGCTTCACTTCAAGGGCCTTGAAGAAAAGTGACCGCCATCGTGTTTCCAAATAGCCGAAAGATCTCTCAATGATGGACCGAGCTTTTGCATGGTGGAAGTTGAAACGCCGTTGACTTGCATTTTGTAGCGGCTCTCTATATGGTGTGATGAGAGAGATTGGGTGGCTACGACAGGGGAAACCTCCATCTCCTAAAATGTGGTATCCTTCTGGTGGGTACAGTGCCTTCAGGTATATTGGGCTGTTCCTGAGCACTCTGGAGTCATGGACTGATCCGGGATAACCCACAAAAATGTCCAGGTATTTTCCTCGGTGGTCACAGAGTGTCATATGTTTCACAAATGTGTCATATTGTGTAATAAATAAACACATTGTGCAAATTATATGTACAGTCAAACCAGAATTTATTTAGACACCTTCATCATTTCCCACATTATCACTGTAGTTTAGAAAATGGTAATAAAATATGAAGAGTTACACTATGTCAGAACAAATTCATCTTGATAATGTCAGGTAACTTTGATAGAAAGATCTGGTGTCTGAACATTTTTTTGGTTTTGACTGTATGTCAACATAAGTTAATGTGTAAAAAAAAAAAAGCTATATAAATTATTAATATATTATATATTACATATGTCATATGTTGACAAAATAGCTAACAATTAAAAAAAAAAAAGATTTGTTCTCCCAATGCAATGGTAACTGGATTGGTAAAAACAAAACAAAACAAAAATAAGTTTCTTACAGGAATTGGAAGCCTACGGAGCCCCTTAAGGGACATGGTGGTGAAAAAAATCAGAGTGAGTGAAAAAAAATTCAGGGTGGGAGGAAAAATATTTTTCAGATTTTTTTGCGTTCTCTCGCAAAACATTTGCGTTCCCTCGCAAAACTTTGCGTTCCCTCGCAAAATTTTGCGTTCTCTCGCAAAGTTTTTTGCGTTCCCTCGCAAAACTTTTGCGTTCTCTCGCAAAGTTTTTTGCGTTCCCTCGCAAAACTTTTGCGTTCTCTCGCAAAACTTTGCGTTCCCTCGCAAAACTTTTTTAAAACTTTTGCGTTCTCTCGCAAAACTTTGCGTTCCCTCGCAAAACTTTTTTTGCGTTCCCGCATAAAACTTTTGCGTTCTCTCGCAAAACTTTGCGTTCCCTCGCAAAACTTTTTTGCGTTCCCTCGCAAAACCAGTTGAGTTCGGACAAACACTATCTGTTTACTTTACAGCTTGTAGTGGTTCCTACATTGCACGTTCGCAATGTAGACTCTGAGCGACTCATAGAGCGACTCATAGAGTTTGATTCTGAACTTGGACTCAAGTAGGCTATTATATAAATACATCAAGGCACGATTTTGGTACATTCTAAAATGTAAAACACTGTAGGACCAAGTTCAGTACACACCTTATATACCAGAATAGCTCAGTATATAAACGTAACCCGCTAAATTGCACGTTAAGCGTATCCCCCAGAAAGAAAAATTAACGGGATAATAGAGTATAAAAGGCCGAACTCGGTATAGAGTTTGTTATACATTTTAAATGTAAGAAAGCAGGTAAGCCCCGAATATGAACAGAAAGCTCTCCAATGTACCTTAGCTTAATATAAGAAGACAATGATATAAAAAGCCAACATTTTATGTTTTATTAAAAATAGGCAATTAATGAAGTAATCCATTAAACTAGTGGTTCTCAAACGTTCCAGTAGGTGGCGGCATGTCACTGTCTTAATGAGCAAGGCGCGTCCGTCATTCATTCATTCATTCATTCATTCAATAACTAAGCAAATGGTTGTAGTTATGAATGGGTGATTAATCACGGACTCTCCGAATGGTTCAAAGCTGCAGATTAATTCAGAAACGAAACACCGCTGTTGCTTGGAGAGACGCCAGTTCTGTTGCGGATTTCGTTGGAACTATTATTATTTCGTTAAATATAACAAACATGTGTTTAAAATGTAGGCTACATTTAAAATGTCACTTAATATTACCCTTTTTGTTGAACTGCTATATAAAATAAATGTTGCATTTGCAGTCGTTTGGATATTGCATTCTCCTATTTTAAACATGAAAAACAATAACTCGCACAGGGTATTTTTCTGTATGGAAGACAGTTTTTATATTATATATATATATATATATATATATATATATATATATATATATATATATATATATATATATATATATATATTTTTTTTTTTTTTTTTTTTTACAGTTTTTATATTTCAGCTGTTTGATCGCGCTGGCGCCTCGCAGCCTGTTCATTATTGAAATAATACACAGAATCACCCAAACAGATACAAACTTACACTAGTCAGTTCAAATAGTCTGTATTAGTCTGTGTCGTACAGCGTGAGCACCGGTCCAATCCACTGCAGCACATTTTTGTTCACTATGATTTTTTCATGTCGATATTGGAACGTACAAAGCCCGGTTAATTTAATGGTTTAGCTGCAAATACATTGTGAATATGGAAACATTTGGATTTGTGCTGAAGGAGAGCCATACGTGAGCCCATACTTTCAGTTTCGCTTTAAATTATTTCTTTTAGTTTATTTATAGCTATAAGCTTATACCTATTATTATATACTGCATTATATTATATGTATTCATTAAAAATGAATAAGTTATAGTTTTTTGGTTTTACTTTTTGGTCTGTTCTGAATACGGTTAAATTTAAAGGATTTGCTGTGAAGTGCAGGGAACTAATGGCCTAGGCTATGTGTGTTTATAATGTTGGTATTATAACACGCTGTAGGCCTGCTGGTAGTATTATTTCTGAATAAAATGGGACTAACAGGCTACGTGACTTGTTTGTTTTATTTTTCCTTTCAAAAACTTATAATTTTTTTAAACAAGCAGCAAACAAATTAACCATGGTTACTATACTTAAACCACTGTAACTACAAATACCGTCTTAATTCGTCCATTAGCTTCCATTAAGCGTTTTCTGTATCCTAAAGGTTTTCTGTGGGAAGAAAAGCAAGTTGCATTTATGACTGCTTTATTGAGAGTAATGCTATTAATATTAAAATTTTTATTAGTATGAATAGCATTTATTAATACCGAATTGGGCCTCCGCTGTCACTGTTTTAGTACATTAATCCACATTAAGCGTTTTAGGATTTTCCCAAATCGTGCCTTAAACTATAAGCAATTAAATGACTGTATTTCTATAATAGGCCACTTGAGTTCAAGTTCAGTATAAAACTTATATGAACCGCTCCGTTGTGAACATACTGAGCTGAGTAAACAGGAAGTGTTTGTCCGAACCCAACCGGTTTTGCGAGAGAACGCAAAAGTTTTGCGAGGGAACGCAAAAAACTTTGCGAGAGAACGCAAAAGTTTTGCGAGAGAACGCAAAAAACTTTGCGAGAGAACGCAAAAGTTTTGCGAGAGAACGCAAAAAACTTTGCGAGAGAACGCAAAAAACTTTGCGAGAGAACGCAAAGTTTTGCGAGGGAACGCAAAAAAATCTGAAAAATATTTTTCCTCCCACCCTGAATTTTTTTTTCACTCACTCTGATTTTTTTCACCACCATGTCCCTTAAGGGGTTCCGTAGGAAGCTTATCATAAGTTATTTAAAGAGGTTAGTAGCTGAATGTGTGTTGTGTAACATCTTACCGATAGGTGGCATCTTCGAGCTAACAAAGCACGCCTTAAAGTTGTTGCTCTTCTTGAAAAATGCCGTTTTCTTCTCCTCAGGAAAAGAAGGTTCACCAGGACGAAAATTAACAAGACATTTTGGTTTACCTCAGGAGTCAACTCGAGGATACTGACTGGAAACCCGCCAAAAAATGTTTTAAAATAACGTATGTTTATACACTTGTGTAGGTTCGAATTGTTCGTTATTTTATGCTTTTTAATTTATTTATTTTTCTAATTCTATTAATATTACTGTTATATGTACATAATTCTGAGATAAATAAATGACAAATAAATCTGAGAGACATTTGTTTTTATTCTCTTTTATTTTTCAATATAATAATAGAAAAAATAATAAACATGAGTGGGTTTTTTTCCCTTTTTAATATCAAATAATACAATAAACATGACAAGTGAACAGTTACACACAATCCATGAACACAAACAACCCAATATTACCGATGGGTAGGCGTATGTTAATGACGAAATTGTCCGCGGACTCTGGTGCATGCTATTTACGTCAGCGTCCGAATTCGCTCACTTCTTTTCGTTCACTCTTTGCTAATATAGTGCACTCAACGGCCATTTACTATATAGGGATTAGTGAATGAGTGAACGAGTGAGCGGTTTCGGACACAGCTCTAGAGAAAGGTTTGTGGTTTTCAGTTTTTAAAATAATGCAAACTGTTACATCAATTAAATCATTTTTACAAACTATGTAA
Source organism: Labeo rohita (assembly GCF_022985175.1). NCBI lineage: Eukaryota > Metazoa > Chordata > Actinopteri > Cypriniformes > Cyprinidae > Labeo > Labeo rohita. The sequence goes on along the minus strand of NW_026129963.1, from coordinate 16,675 downwards.
AATAAATGCATCGTTATTAAATATAATGTAGTAATGCTTTCTTTAGTGTTAGTTAAATAAAGCGTTAGCCTTCAGTAACAGAGAAGGTGCGTGTCATTTCGCTAAGAAGTGATGAGAGAAACTGAGAATCCGAATCATCTGAATCAAATCATTTGTGAAATGATTCAGTGATTCGAAGCGCTTGAATCAGCGCACGCTGACGACAAACGAGAACAAACACGAACGTGTGAAATGATAACCGCAAATGTTTTCATGAAAGTGCAATATATTAGATATGATTTACAAATAATTGAATACTAAATATAAATTAACAATACGTAAATTTGAATGTTCTGTGTAATTTGTATGTATTTTTAATCATGCCTATTACTCACACTGACTGTTACCGGTGCACTGACTACTGAACTATAGGGAGCGCACCCAGAGATTTGGTTTGGATTGATTTTGTCTTTATATTAATTAGTTTTATCTTAAACAGGACAAAGTGTCCAAACACACAGAAAAACTCCTGCTGAATCAACTGAGATCCACATGACACACTATAAAGATGGTGTTTATTAAAGAGGAGCATTAAGACATGAAGATTGAAGAAACATTCAGAGTCAAACAGGAACATACTGAGGAACAAACAGGTTGGTTTTCATTCTCAAAGCTGAACTCACTCATTTGATTCTTATATAAATGCCCAGCTCTACAGAAATGAATGATATTGATGAATAATTTCATATGGGTGTTGTAATTAAACTGGCTTTATTTGACATGGAGTGGATCAGACAAACACTAATGCTGCCTTCAACCTAAGAAGATCCTACTTCCAAGTCGGGCATTTGTTATTATAGCATGTCACTCATTAAATTAGGACAAATAATATAAAAATAATTTAAAACAATTATTAAACTTAAGTTTATTAACCCTCTGATATCAACTTTTAAATTGAAAACAAAATTATTCTGTCTCTTAACTATGCAACTAACAAAATTATTTAATTCATAAAGCAAGCTGTAACTTGATGAGACATTAAAAAATGCAATACAACCTGTGAACATGTATACATGAGTTAAATAACCTGTCAAAGTAAACCTCAGAGTAAAATTATTTACTGTAAACATGTTTCAAGTGAACCTGTAAATGATTTATTAGTTATCAATGAACACATATACACACACACAAGAGTATTTTTTTTCCTTGATGCAAACAGCAACATTAGTGAGCATGACTTATGAAAATAAGCAGTCAAATTATTCTTGGTAACATGATGAAGTCCACTGTAACTTGAGTATTTGACCATCCACACCTATAGTACCTACGCACAACCAAAACCGCCTGCAAGAGCACCTGTCTGATTATTTGTATGGTAACTAAGATTATAAACACTTGAAAAACACAGTCTGCAATTTCACTTTAGTTAACGTAACCATAAAATCAGAAACACTATTGTACTTAAGAGCATGAGAACAGTCCTAACTGTGTGAATTCTTCTCCTAAAACACAGATTCATTGGTCGTGCTCTAGCTTTGAAGACACACAGGTCACTACATGAAACAGGCCTGTCCTAGGACAGCACGACTGACTTCTATTAAATTTAAATAAAATGGATTTGAAGAATTTTTAACACTTTCAAAAAAAAAAACTACTTAAGATTGTTTATTACACCAAAAGTAATTTGTACAGACACCCTGAACCAGTGTGGGGGGAAAAAAATGTAGGAGGAAAAATATAGTTTCTTAGATCCTTCCTCGCCCTAAGTCTGAAGACTTTTTCTTTCCCCTCAATTTTTTTTTTCTTCTCCAAACTTTTTTCTTTTTGAGAGCAGCACAAGTGAGAAAAAAGGTGACTAGCTACCAGAAGCATGCAGTACCAACCTTGTCCACCTGCTGTCACTAACAGTATGCATGAAATCTAATGCTTAAACCACTTTAAACTTTTCATAATACAATTACAAGAAGAATTTATGTATCGTAATCCAGACAAAATCTGGTTACATGTGATTCATATGACTCTAGTTGACATGTATAACAGCTGGGTCTACTTTTAGTTATATTTTAGAAATGCGCTACAGTTGTGTTGCCTCTCACTGTCCCGTTTGCCCAGTGTTACATGCTGGAAATATGGGGGAAAACAAGGAAAAATCATTACAGTGTATGTGGAGTCCTGGATATACATCTGTAAACTACAGACTGGAACTAACCATTTTATGAATTCAGTGTTTGCTTTACATTAAGGTTTCCTTTCACAGATTATTAACATTTAAGACTATGAGTAAATGGTTTAGCCTACATTAAGATTCAAAGGTAACTAATATTAGATCACATTTCTGTGAATAGGCATCATTCTCAACCATAAGATTACTTTAAAAATAATTATAAAAATTACAAATATAAAAATATTATAAGCGAGGGGGACAGAAATGTCAATATGTATTATTATTATTATTATTATTATTGTTAAATATGTTTATTTCTTTGTGTTTAATTGAAAAAAAAAGTTTATTTTCTTGTCAATACGCTGCTAGACACTAATCAATCATTTGTATTCTATAATATCTTTGCCTAACAATTTTGTGATTGGTTCATATTCTACAAACACTTGAAAATACATCTTGTAGTTTCTGTACTGTCAATTAGCACAGCATCATTCATATACTTTTATTTATTTACTACCTGGAGATGACTTAGAAAACACATAGAAACCATATATTGTAGCAGTCAAGGTTCGTTGTCTTAACATTTTATCAGCTAAAATGTTTTTGCTTTTTATTCAGGGGGCGGATTTATGTGTGTGTGTGTGTGTGTGTGTGTGTGTTTTAAATATGTTCCTCACATATTCTATGCCAGTGGTACAATCCCTTTACAAATACGTTCTTTTAAAAACACCCCCACCACCCCAAATCCTCAGATTTGCACAAATCAGCTCTGCACTCTTATGAAAACTTGCTCTCCTCTTACTACATGTGTAAAGAAGCAATGATGTAGAAGTAGGTGTCGATCTTCTTCTGTGGAGTTGGCTTTTATTGCACTATTTTGTCATACTGAGACAAAATCCATCCATCATTTGACACAAGGAAGACTTTTATAGTATAATGACTTGTATGTTAAAAGATTGGGGGAAATTTGATAATTCAATTCATGACCACTTTAATAAAACAACCAACAACCATGTGTTCAGTGTTCTGGCATTTACATAAGTTTGATCAGTGGATGTTACCAGTGGTGCCATCACACGTCTGTCGATTGGTGCCTGTGTGCATTTGAAAAAATAAGCGATAACACATTTTATTATTATGGTAATGTTTCTAGGGATGCACCGATACCGTTTATTCAGAACTGATAAGATACCAAAAATTCTGAGTATCAGCTAATACTGATATAGATCTGATACTAGTGCAGTTTTTGTAAATCAGTGTAAAATTTCTGCACCTCTGTGTGTTGAGGTGATCATCACTCTTTTGTGTGTTACACAATCTACTAAACATAGACAACTTCATTATAAAGAAAACAAATGTAAGAAATATCATAATCTATGACACAAATACTATTATAATCTTGGTTAGTGGATAATTCAGCAAAAAACTCGAAAAATCATGAGCGCATAGTAATTTTATAAAACCTAAACATTTAGATAGAAAACAATATTTAGTAGAGACTAATAAAAGTGAAAAAGTGAAAGACTAAATCTGGTAAAATACAGTAAATTAACTGTACCAGGTGCTCTGCATGCATGCATGTAAGTGGTCCAAAATGCAGATGGTGTCTCCTGTCTTGATATCTTTGCAGTGGCTGCCTGTTAAAAAAAAAAAAAGAGAGAGAGAGAGAGAGACAGAAAGATTTATTATATTTTTTATTATTAATTTAAAATACTTATCTTGATTTTTAAATTGTTATATAATCTTGTACCAGTTTTTCTGATTGATTTTGCTGCATCCACACAACTCAGCTCACTCACCGCTTGGGTCAGGACATTTAAAAATGCTTTCCATCCCTAGATCCAGATCAAAGCATCGTTGTGATCAAGCTTTTGCTATTGCTGGCACAACACTCTGGAACAACCTTTCTGTAGCCGTCTGAACAGCACCTTCTCTGTTTTTAAATTTATGCCTAAATCTCATTTACTGGAACAAATTAGGGTGGCTTAAACCATTTGTACAGCACTTTGGGCAACCATGGTTGCTTTAAAATGTGCTATATAAATAAAACAAACAAATGTATAGCACAGTAAAAATGGCAGTGTTGGAGCGGATGCCAAGTAGTATCGGATCGGTGCGTCCCCAAATGTTTCTCACTGGAAACGTATACAAGAAGAACAGCAGATGACCTAATACTGAGCCCTGTGGCACTCCATATTTATGCCTGATGAGATGCCACTTAGTTTACATAAAAAGTGGTAGTGGCCCAATAGAAATCATGTTGATGCTTGTCCACAAATGTAAACATAAATCTGAAGCTATTCAAGAGAATGTTGTGTTCTGTATTGTGTGAAGATTAAACAGCAACAGAAGACAGATATATCTGTAATAAGTGTGATTTTAGTGCTACAATGGGGCTTAAATCTTGCATGAAAGGTTTTTTTTTTTTTTTTTTTTTTTTTTTTTTTAAGTAAACAGCAAAGAGGACAGTATTTTTTGGGGGGCATGAATGGCTGATTTGGGATTGGTCTATAATAAACCAGTTATCCTGGTCAAGTGATAAGGAGTTTGCTAACTTGCTTTTGGTTTTGATGTATTTGTTTTGCTTTCATGTTGGTTTTCATGTCTGTTGCTATGAGCCTTCAAACTTGTCTTTTTCACTTTAGACCTGGTGATGTTGAAAGAAAAGACTCAAGAACTCAATGAAATGGAAGAGAAAGAGCAGTATGAGAAACACTGTGATTTAACCACTGGTGAAAAATCCACACAGACTGAAAAGACTTCATCATGTGAAAAACCTCAGAAAACCAAATCTAACAGATATTTCACCTGCCATCAATGTGGAAAGTGTTTTCTTCAAAACAAAAACATCTCCACATGAGAGTTCACACTGGAGAAAAACCTTTCACATGCCAACAATGTGCAAAGAGTTTCATTTAAAAAGGACAGTGTGGGAAGAGTTTTATACACTATAGTGGCCTTAAGTACCACATAAGAACACACACTGGAGAAAATCTGTTTATTTGTGATCAGTGTGGAAAGAGCTTCACAACATAATTAAACCTCAGGTATCACATGATCATTCACACTGGAGGAAGACCATTCATATGTGTTCATTGTGGAAAGAGTTTCATGAATAACGCAAACCTGAAATCTCACATTAGAATTTACAATGAAGAGAAACCTTTCACATGTGATCAGTGTGGGAAGAGATTCAGAAGAAAACTTTAATAATCACATAAGGATTCACTCAAAAGAAAAGTTTTAAAACATTTAAAACATTTAAAAAGTTTTAAATGTCATCAGTGTGAAAGGACTTTCACAGACACAAATCACCTTAAGAATCATGTAATAACTCACATTGGAGAAAAGCCTTTCATGTGCCATCATTGTGGAAAGTGTTTCATGGTTAAAGTAAACCTTAAAACTCACATAAGAGTTCACACTGGAGAGAGACCTTACAAGTGTCTTCAGTGTGAGAAGAGTTTCACATGTCAAAGCAGCATGAAACATAATTTGCAAACACATTGTGGGAAGAAATTGCCATTTACCTCAGAGTAATGAAGTTAAGTTACCAAGTTAAGAAAATAGAATAATTTCTACAATCATCTGTGCATTCATTCTGGAAGACGACTTAAATTGTGGTCAGAGTAATAAAACATTTTCTGCCATCACACTTACAGATACATATGTAAATCTCTGTTTGTGTTCTTTGTTAAAGAACATGACGAGAAAAATTGCTGTGAAATCAAGGCTACGTTCACTCCACAGCTGAATGTGGGCTACATCTAATTGTTACCTTCATGTATCCTTCATCTCTTTGTGCTATTCTGCCAGTTTTATCATGAAATGCAAGTTACAAACTGTTAATAAATATCACAGCTCTTTATCTTTCGATGCCGTCCGAATATTGTCAGTCCTTGCATGGGCCCATGGAAAGAATTATGAACATGAAGCCAATTGTATGTTTACAATCTTCTTTCAAGTTTATTCTCCCACATTACAGGGGGGTGGTGTTACATATGTGCGTCATACAAAACAAAGACCTTATTGTGCATATAATGAAATATCAGATATAGATCTGGGTGTACAATAGCCTCTTCATATATTCATCCTGTTATTCAAACTATATTTATACTTTAAAAACAAAGAGGTATAGGGAGGGGGAGTACAGTAGATAGCAGGGAGAGAGAAAGCACAAACAGGAAGACTCACAGTAACATTTGGCAGAGAGTTCAATACATAATCTAACAGTTCCCCCATTTGTTTATATAATAAACATCATAAAGGCTCTCTGCCCAATTCCTTAACATCAGATCAACATGTTTCTCATTCCCCTTAAGATCTGCACATTTAACCGTTCTGTTCATCGTGGTACTTGCAAGCATCTTTACCAACTTGTGAATCAAGACAAAAATCATTGAGTATTCACTACTTCCTTTGCCTATTCTTCCTAGGCATTTCTATTCATATTCAGTAAACGTAAATCAGTCAACATTATTATCAGCGATATATGTGCAATATGATATTCCTACTATACCACACTTTGCCCTTTTGTCATAGTCTATTAGGTTTGCAGGTAAATGTAATTCTTGTAGCTTTTTCTTGGCCACAGATCTAACAATATGGTTGACTAGTCACTACCACATGTTCATAGCAGATGTATTGTATATCTTCATTATCTAGCCAGTTTTCCTCACCCATATTTACAAAAAAATACATACAGGTGAGCAGGCTTCTAGTACAGCCAGGCGTATTACCAATTTTAGAGCTGTGGCCTAATAATTTTTGTAATAGTAGTTTCCTTCTTTCACATAATTCTTAATCAAAGCCTAATATAATGGATTGCAACAGAGACAAAAAGTCAAATCTCAGTGCATTGCCTTGCATAATACCTTGTTCACATCTTTGGTTTATAAAGGTCACGAATGTCTCTTCAACGTCAGACAGATATCTGTAATTTAACTATTAGATTTTCACCAGGACAGTCAGATGTGGGCCACCATAAGAAACCCATAATGTCACCTGGACTTTTGCTGTATTGAGGACTTACTGCATCTCTCAGGCTTTTAATGTCAGGAGGACTTTTAAATTTGGTCCATTTTTTTTCCCACTTATATAATTAATACTACCTTTTTAATTTTAATTTTAGCCTGTGATAGTAATGTATCCTGTGTACGGCAATCTAACAAATTTACTTTTAAAGCATATATCAATACTAGACCTATGCAGTGACTGGAATCAGCTAAAACAACATTTATCACTAATGTCATACAGACAAACATAATGAATCTTTTGAAAATTTACACCACGTCGTAATTTCTTCATTCTGCACTATATCAGGATAATTTCAGGATCAAGATGATTTAATCAGCCTCTCTTGCATTCTCCTTTTTCTTCTCAAACACAGATTAAGTTTCCCCTCAATCTTTCTTTGATTCTGGCAGGCTCTTTATCAGTTGGAGCAAACAGTGGGCTTTTAAGCCACCAGTTGAGTTTGCTCATTCTCCTTGGGGACTCTTCTGCCTCTGCCAGAGGTAGAAGCACGCCTGGTTTGAACGTGTATCTCGCTCCATCACTTGCACAGTCCAGATTAGCGGAGTAACCCAACCCTGGTTTCAGCAGAATTACTTCTACCTGTGAAAGGAGATCTTAAAATCCTTTTGTTAGAGACAACACGTTTACTCATCATCCAGTCGATCCTTATTGAGGTGACCTGTGAGGAAAATTCATGTGGTCTGAGGGCTGTCTTTTCCTTAATTTCCCCCTTGTATATCACTTCTGAGTGATATACAGTGATTTTCAATTCAGCTCAATTATTTCTTTGTTGTTTAAAGGTGTCTCACTATCCATCAAATAATTTCTTAAGCATGCCTTTTTATTGAGGCTTTTCACCCAATAATAACAAGTTTTTCTGTAAAACACTCAGCCCACATGTAACATGTTAACAAGCACACTGTGTTTAATACATTTGACACAAAATCAGTTTAATGAAATCCGTCATGACATCCTAAACGGGAAACAAATTAAGTGTGTCCCATGTTTTACCCTGCATAAAACCCCACTTTTTCTTTCTGCCACAAAAATATCCCAGGCCAGGATGTTTAGCCAAATTACTTACTCCATTATTTTACTGGGCATACTCTACCTTGTATGCCCACTTTGAAAATTTGGAAACAGCTGTTCATCGCAGTTTGTCTGCCTTAGTGCACCATCACTCACACATTTTCACACACTCTCACACCATCATCTCCTTTTTGTCACTGCCTCCAAAGACAGTGAACTGAATGGGGAATGTATGTTGTAAGGGTGGAATACCACCAAGGGTATCGAATAAATCAATTTCAATAACGACCGAAGCTACTAAACGTAGGCACTGTGGCATTCCCCTTGCAACAGTGTCTAAACGTTGGACTAAAACAGTTGGACGATGATTTTTCAATATTTTGTCCAAATAATATTTTAGGTCTGGGCATGCCATAATTAAAAGAACCAATTTTAATTTCTAAATATAATTCATCATTTAACTGTGCACTTTAATTTAATCTTTATTATTTCTTTCTACTGCTCATGAGCTGCTCTAAAAAGATTGGAGATCTCAGCATGATCTTGGATCCATGGCCAGTAACACTAACATCATGTAACCGGAATCTCTGGGTGGGACAGCATTTGTAATTTTAATTCATTTGTAATTTTAAAGTTATTACTTAAATTCAGCCCTAAGAAATATCTATTAAATCAAGATGAAGTGACCAGTTGAATTGCTTTACCATCCATATTTTGAGCTTGGACACTTTGTGCCCTTCTATTCCCCTTTTTTTTTTTTTTTTTTTAAGGAATCCTGGAACATGTATGTTTATCAGTTTACAAAAAGCCCTGTCTTTAAAGCAGAGTCTAAAATATAATATCTATATTTTACAGCAACTCCTGTCTATTCTAAGTCCAGTCTGAGTTTTAGCTGATTGAGAAATCAAGCAAACATTTAACTTCTTTCTATGGGGTTTGACTGGTGCCTACTAAAGAAAGCAGTGTATTGTTAGTTGAACAGATTACAAAGACCTGCTATAAGACCAGTAAATTATCAAAGTTGCAAATTAATATGACAAATCAGAATATAAGGTGGTCTCTGTAGTGATCACTGTATATGCAGTACCTGCCCACGATGGAAGAAATTAAAGTCTCTGATATCATAAGTTAGATGAACATGTTTTGGCTGTTTCAGCGTTTCTCTGTGTCTTCCAGTCTGTATGCAGTTATCTTCCTCTGTCTGCCCGTCATGGCAGATTTTTCACGTCTGCATTATTTCCCAGTCATTCTTCATTCTAGCCCATCCCAGAAGTATTGAATTCCTCTTACAGGGGGTGTCCGATCACCCATCAGCTTTTCCTGTTTTCCACTGTTTTGAATCGCCCATTGGCAGCTGTCCCAGAAGTCGTCTGTTTCTTCTATAAAATGAACACTCAAGAGAACCACATTGTAAACTTCGACCACAACTGCATATAAGCAATCTGTGCTATGGTCAGTCATTCTGTGCAACTGTCCAAAATGTAAGGAATCTCATCCAATTAATAACATATATAGCAGTTCTTTATTTTATTTTAATAAAGCAAGTTCTTCTTTGCAGGAAAAGAGCAAGCAATTCCTTCTTGGCATAATGCAGAGAAGAGCAGTAACCTATTCTGACTGATCTGAGCATATCATACTTCTATAATCCTTATAAATACATCAGCATGATGCATTGGAGTATAACTATAGACTGAAATCTAGTAAATAGTCTACCAAATGTAACATCCAAGTCATAATCCTTTTTTTTCTCTCTCTCTTGTAATTATTAGCTGAATACAGCTATGTAAAGTAGTCACCCAATCTTGTTCTCATTGATCACAATGCAGAAGTTATTTTAGTTAACACAAACTAAGGTCTCAATCTCTGCAGTTTTTATCACATTTTAAGATGTAATACAAGCTATATCTTTGAAGTGCTGTATGTAACATATTGTTTATTAATTTATCAATATAATTCTGTTGTGGCTCCCACTTTTCATAAAAAGTATTCCCTTGCCAATGCGTAACTCAAATGTTCTGAAAATGTTCGGCTCTATATGTTGTGATCCATCTAATCAACAGCATCATATCATAATGTTGGCTTTGTTGGTGACTGACAGTGCTTTTTAAAATAGCAGCACTTGATCTAACACATCAGCAAAGACAAAACAAAGCAAGAGTAGATTAATTTCAAAACGTCACTAATTCCAAGTGAACTTAAAATTGCAAATAGCCATTAGTTGAATTTGTACTACATAAATTGCTGAAACATACTACTCTGCTGTTTCATCCATCCTGTCCAGATCAAGTGACACAGACAATTAGAAAAATTGCGATTTAGCAATTTATTTGTTTTACTGCCTTGCAAGGACTTCACAATACCAACTTTCTTAAGTCACCTAAAAATATTTTCATCTTGGAAGGACTGAGAATATGTCGATGTGAGAACAGGTAACAAAGATAACTTCTCACGAAGTGTCCATTCACTTTTATTTTACGAATGGGTAATGAAAAATGTATCTTTGGCAAAACATCCATTCTCCAACCCACATAGAAATCGTGAGGATAACCTGCAGGTTAACAATATGGCAGAGTGTAAAGTGACGGCATGAAAATATGATCAATTTCTTAACAGACAGCTAGAATAATTCATTAAAGACTATTTCTGTCTGTAGAAATTCCCGGAAAGACGAGCCCCCATTTGTTAATAAATATCACAGCTCTTTATCTTTCGATGCCGTCCGAATATTCTCAGTCCTTGCATGGGCCCATGGAAAGAACTATGAACATGAAGCCAATTGTATGTTCACAATCTTCTTTCAAGTTTATTCTCCCACATTACAGGGGGGTGGTGTTACATATGTGCGTCATACAAAACAAAGACCTTATTTGTGACGGGATGAAATGAGGGAGGAAGCAAATGCAGGTGAAAATGGAGGTTTAATGAGAAAACAGAATGAGAACAAAGTATGATGATGAAATCTCTCGGCTGGGTGAGGCAGGGGTTAGATGGCAGATAGTGAAGTGGCGTGAGTCCCGTGGTGGTTAAAGTCCAGGTGGTGCAGACACGAAGACACGACGAAATCCAACACAAAGATAATCCCAACCGAAGACTGACACACACGAAGACAGATCCAACACCGCGACATCCAGATGAACTATCGGACGAGGGGAGAGAGAATGAGGTGAGTATTTAAAGGCTGAGGTAATGGGAAACACCTGTGCTGGACTGATTGGCAGCTCAGCTGAGCGAGCACACGATCACATGACAAACCAACAGATCACGAGACGTGAGAACACGGCAGATCTGTGAACCGTGACAGTACCCCCTCCCCTAGGAACGTCCCATGACGTTCCCAGAGCCCCTTACCTGTTGATTGTAATCATCAATAAGAGAGTGATCCAGGATGTCCCTGGCAGGTACCCAACTTCTCTCCTCCGGACCGTAACCTTCCCAGTCCACCAAGTACTGGTATCCGCGTCCCCTCCGCCTAGAGTCCAGAATGCGACTGACCGAATAGGTGGTTTCCCCGTCTACGAGTCGCGGCGGTGGGGGAACCGGGACTGGCGGATTAATACGTGCGAAAAACACGGGTTTAATTTTGGAAACATGGAAGACGGGATGGATCCTCCTGTATACTGGAGGAAGTTTGAGGCGGACTGCCACCGGACTAATGATCTTGGTGACAGGAAATGGGCCAATGAATTTAGGAGCACGTTTATTTGACACGGATCGGAGCGGAATGTTCTTGGTAGAAAGCCACACTTTAGAGCCGACGACGTATACGGGAGGCCTCGACCGGTGGCGATCAGCTTTGGCCTTGGTGCGTGCTCCCACTTGGAGTAGAGTCTCGCGGGCTCTAAGTGCGATGACACCTCTGAACAAAAGCGTGGGCAGAGGGGACCGCGACTTCGGATTCCAGACTAGGAAAAATTGGTGGCTGGTACCCTAAACTACATTCAAATGGTGATAGGCCCGTAGATGATACTGGTAATGAATTGTGGGCATACTCCACCATTGAGAGTTGTTGGCTCCAGGAGGAAGGATTTCTGGTGACCATACATCGCAACGTTCTCTCCAAATCTTGGTTGGCTCTCTCAGTTTGACCGTTGGTCTGAGGGTGGAATCCTGAAGAGAGACTAACAGTTGCCCCCAATAATTTACAGAATTCTTGCCAAAATTTGGACACAAATTGGGGTCCCCTGTCGGAGACCACGTCCGTCGGGAGGCCATGTAACCGAAAAACGTGGTCAACGACAGTCACCGCCGTCTCCTTGGCTGAGGGTAATTTGGGCAAGGGAATAAAGTGGGCCGCCTTCGAGAATCGGTCCACCACGGTCAAAACTACCGTGTTGCCCTGGGAGGGCGGGAGGGCGGTGACAAAATCTAGCGCGATGTGGGACCAGGGTCTCGAAGGGACCGGCAGCGGTTGAAGGAGCCCATCAGGGGGTCTGTTAGAAGTCTTACCAATGGCACAAATTGAGCAAGCCAAGACAAAACTGCGAACGTCACGAGCCATGAGTGGCCACCAAAATCGTTGCTTAACCACATGTAAGGTTCGATTAACTCCTGGGTGACAAGCCACATTAGAACAATGTCCCCACTGAATAACCTCGGACCGTAATTCCTCTGGCACAAATAAGCGGTTCGGTGGACAAGCGACCGGAGGCGTTACTCCTTCTAAGGCTGTTTTAACCCTCGTTTCAACCTCCCATGTGAGAGTTGAAACGATAAGCGTTTCTGGAAAAATGCTCTCGGGAGTGGACGGGCGATCGGAATGGTCAAAAATTCGCAATAAAGAATCGGGTTTGACATTTTTGGAACCCGGGCGGTACAAAAGTGTAAAGTTAAAACGTCCGAAAAACAGTGCCCACCGAGCCTGCCTAGAGTTCAATCTTTTAGCAGTTCTGATGTATTCGAGGTTTTTATGATCGGTCCATACAATGAAAGGTACCCCCGACCCCTCTAACCAGTGACGCCATTCTTCCAATGCCAACTTGACTGCCAACAACTCTCGATTACCAATATCATAATTTGACTCTGCAGGTGACAGACGATGTGAGTAAAACGCGCAGGGATGCATCTTGTCGTCCGTGGCCGAACGTTGGGACAGGACTGCTCCTACCCCCACCTCTGACGCGTCAACCTCTACCACGAACTGACGTGATGGATCAGGGGTCACTAGAATCGGGGCCGAAACAAAGCGGCTCTTTAGTTTGGCAAACGCAGCTTCCGCTGCGTCTGACCACCTGAACGTAGTTCTGGGGGAGGTCAAGGCGGTCAGAGGTGAGGCTAGTTGGCTGAAATTGCGAACAAAGCGCCGATAGAAATTGGCAAACCCCAGAAACCTCTGTAGGGCCTTACGGGAATCTGGAGTTGGCCAATCCACCACAGCCTTAACTTTCTCTGGATCCACATGAACTCCCTCAGCCGACAAGATGTACCCTAAAAAAGGAACAGACTGTGCATGAAAAACACATTTCTCCGCCTTGACAAAAAGCCCATTCTCTAGCAGCCTCTGGAGCACTCGTCGAACGTGCTGCACATGTTCCTGGAGAGATGAGGAAAAAATCAATATGTCATCCAGGTAGACATATATGAACTGATTGACCATGTCTCGCAGCACGTCATTGACGAGTGCCTGAAAGACCCCTGGGGAGTTGGACAACCCGAAGGGCATGACCAAGTATTCAAAGTGCCCCCTGGGGGTATTAAAGGCGGTCTTCCATTCATCTCCCCTCCTGATGCGGACCAAATGATATGCATTTCTTAAGTCCAATTTAGTGAAGACTGACGCTCCCTGCAACCTCTCGAAAGCTGAAGATATCAACGGCAAAGGATAGGTATTCTTTACCGTGATATTATTCAGCCCTCGGTAATCAATGCAAGGTCGCAGAGATCCGTCTTTCTTCCCCACAAAAAAGAACCCCGCCCCCGCTGGAGAAGAGGAGGGTCGAATGAACCCGGCTGCTAGAGAATCAGAAATGTATTTCTCCATAGCCTCTCTCTCAGGAATGGAGAGCGAATATAATTTGCCCTTAGGCGGAGACGTACCTGGCAATAACTCTATCGCACAGTCATAGGGACGATGAGGAGGAAGAGAAGCAGCCCGAGACTTACTGAACACTTCCTTCAGGTCGAGATACTCTACGGGCACGTTACACAGATCCACCGCCTTCTCCTGAAACATAGAAGTAGAAACAGAGGGACAAGCAGACACAAGACAAGACTCATGACATTTAATGCTCCACTCAGACACAGACTTTAGCTGCCAATCAATCCGGGGATTGTGCTTGACTAGCCACGGGTGTCCCAAAACAACGGGTGCATGAGGGGAGTCCAAAATGTAAAAGGGGATACTCTCACTGTGGTTGCCAGATACAGTGAGAGTGATGGGGTCTGTGGTGAGAGTGATCTTGGGTAGAATCTGGCCATTGAGTGCGGAGACGGCAATGGTATTGGTGAGGGGAGAGAGGGGAACATGATTGCGGAGTGCAAAACTGTAGTCCATAAAATTACCTTCAGCCCCAGAGTCCAGAAGTGCGGTGCAGTGATGATCGTAATTCTGCCATCTTAACCTGACCGGGAGGAGCGTGGAGGTCGAGCTGGATGAGGTCTTCTTAGCAGAGATCCCACCCGACAGTAGCCTCAAATTTACTGTCGGGCTGGCCCTTTTACCGTCAATGTCCATCAATGTCCGCGCGGCCTCCCTTCCTGAAGCCGCGCGGTCAAACACCCTCTTCATCTCGGCGGAGAGAGCCGCGAACGAGGCACAACAGGGATCTTGATTTTCCCACACCGCCGTACCCCAAAGTGCCGCCCTCCCCGTCAATAGGGTGAGCACGAACGCCACCTTACTCTCCTCACTAAGGAACGTGCGTGGTTGGAGAGCGAAATGCATAGAGCATTTAGTGAGGAAAGCTCGGCAGAAATTCGGCTCACCACTATAGACCTCCGGCGGGGGAAGGCGGGGCTCGGGTTGAAGAGCCGCGGCAGATGATCCGACCGCGGCGAGAGGGGCGGGCGGCGTGGGTGGCGTTGCCGGCGCAGCGGGAGGTTGCAGCTGTTGCATTCGCTGGGTCAACTCGGACACCTGCCCCACAAGCGCACGGATCGCGGAACCAACATCGCTCGTGCACTTCTCCTGTTTCTCCAGCCGAGAGATGCAGTCCTGAACGTAATCCTCCAGAGTGGGTTATGGGGTGCCTGCTGCTTCCATGATTGGTCCGATAGTTCTGTGACGGGATGAAATGAGGGAGGAAGCAAATGCAGGTGAAAATGGAGGTTTAATGAGAAAACAGAATGAGAGCAAAGTATGATGATGAAATCTCTCGGCTGGGTGAGGCAGGGGCTAGATGGCAGATAGTGAAGTGGCGTGAGTCCCGTGGTGGTTGAAGTCCAGGTGGTGCAGACACGAAGACACGACGAAATCCAACACGAAGATAATCCCAACCGAAGACTGACACACACGAAGATAGATCCAACACCGCGACATCCAGATGAACTATCGGACGAGGGGAGAGAGAATGAGGTGAGTATTTAAAGGCTGAGGTAATGGGAAACACCTGTGCCGGACTGATTGGCAGCTCAGCTGAGCGAGCACACGATCACATGACAAACCAACAGATCACGAGACGTAAGAACACGGCAGATCTGTGAACCGTGACATTATTGTGCATATAATGAAATATCAGATATAGATCTGGGTGTACAATAACCTCTTCCTAAATTCATCCTGTTATTCAAACTATATATATACTTTAAAAACAAAGAGGTATAGGGAGGGGGAGTACAGTAGTTAGGAGGGAGAGAGAAAGCACAAACAGGAAGACTCACAGTAATATCTGGCAGAGAGTTCAATATATAATCTAACAGTAAATTCACTTACCTTGCAGCAAATGCCTCCCACGAAGCATTAATAACGTTTCTGTCTTAAGTATTCCCTCCACACGTCCAAATTTCCTGAGCCCGCCTCTGCTTCAATTTCATTGGTTGAATCTGTAAACCAATCATTTTCCTTTCTGCCCTCAGAACGTTTTTGTGTAAGCAAATTTCCCATCTGCCAACTTATGTCTATAGACAGCTTGAAAGGTCTACTTCAATAAAACAATGGAAAACAAAATTGTGTTTATTTAATTCGTATAAATCCAACAAGAGGTAGTGTACAGTCTTTCCCGTGTGAGTTCATTATCTGTAGCCTACCATTGTGCTTACACCCAGACCTGAGTATAACGCCTGGAATATAAAGCCCACCCATGTTAAACAAACATTAAAGCAATAAGCTCATTTGTTTAACCCACGAACAAATTTTTTTTTCATTTTTCCGTTTCTCAAACAAAACGAAATAATACTAATAATAATAATAAGCTATTATTATTATTATGCATATTATTATTAGGGGCCAAGCACCGAAGGTGCGATGGCACCTATTGTATCCGTTAGAATTCTTATTAGGGGCCAAGCACCAGAGGTGCGGTGGCACCTATTGTATCCGTTGGCGTTATTATT
>NW_026129962.1:0-29840 GCF_022985175.1 Labeo rohita | reverse complement strand
AACAGTAAATTGCTCACAAACTTTGAAAAAAGGTAGTATGTATGTATGTGTGTGTATATATTATATATATATATATATATATATATATATATATATATATATATATATATTTTTTTAAAAAGACTATTATAAAATTTTATTGTACAAAATAACGCTACAAGTAAATAACATGAACAGTAAAATACACAATTTAATAATATAACTAGATAAAAAGTTTGTCAAGACAAACTTTAGATTAGCTTGAGAAAGTCTGGCCTGAAAGTTTAAAACAGTTATAAAACCTTAAATTTTGAAAATTTAGATTAGATGATAAACATGTTGCTAGCATGATTAACATGTAGTTACCATGTTTCTAGCATGATTAGTGTATTGCTAGCATGATTAGCATGTAGTTAGCATGTTGCTAATCATGTTTTTAACCTGATTCGCATGTTGCTAGTATGTTTATAACATGATTAGCAACATGATTAGCATGTTGCTAGCATGATTAAGATGTAGTTATCATGTTGCTAGCATGATTATCATGATGCTAACATGAATAGCATGTAGTTAGCATGTTGCTAATCATGTTTTTAACCTGATTAGTAGCATGTTGATATCATGTTTCTAACATGATTAGCATGTTAACAGCATGTTGTTAACATGATTAGCACATTACTAGCATGTTGCTAGCATGATTAACAAGTTATTAGCATGTCTCTAGCATGATTAACAGGTTACTAGCATGTTTCTAGCATGTTTCTAACATGATTAGGAAGTTACTGACATGTTAGTATGATTAACAAGTTACTAGCATGATTAGCATATTACTAGCGTGTTGTTAGCATGATCAACAAGTTACTAGCATGTTTCTAACATGATTAGCATGTAACTAGCATGATTATAGTTACTACTCTGAGAGCACACGTACATCTGCAAGACGTAGTTTGCTCATCTGCAATACGTCTATTAGACGTTTCCTACCAAATGTCAAATAGACGTCTATTAGATGTGTTTAAGATGTTTATGATTTAGAATGATGTAAAACTGACATCTTACAGCTGTCTGACAGACGTTTGTACATAGCAGATGCTTTGCAGATCAAGAGATCTTTAACAGACATCTTGCAGACACACGTGTGATATCTGGGTATGTTTGGCTAGTGACAGAACGATAGATAGAACGATAGATAGAACGATAGATAGAACGATAGATAGAACGATAGATAGAACGATAGATAGAACGATAGATAGAACGATAGATAGAACGATAGATAGATAGATAGATAGATAGATAGATAGATAGATAGATAGATAGATAGAGTGGAAGCTTAAATGAGTCTAAATGGATTAGAAAGAGTACATAGAAAGGAAGCTTGTGTCTTAAGGGATTCTGGGAATTTAAATTTGAATTTTGACAGTTGGAGTTTGAATTGGCTCATTTGAACATTCCGTCAATGTAAGTCTATGGGATTTTTATTCATCAGGGAAGTTTTATTCATCATTTTTAGGAAAACTGTAAGCCCGATAAGTTAGAAGAGAAAAGGCACACTAAGTCAGATCAATCTGAAGAGGTGGTCTGAGTTTGGAGGTTGTAGCTTGAAAGCTCTAGTAGGAGTAGCGTTCAGAAATGTTTGTTTCAAAAGAAGAAGATGATTAAATAGCAGATCAGTAGCTTGGCTTTCTCAAGCCAATCTCATTAAATGCAAATACAGTGAAAATGACACGAATATCTCTAGTAGAGCAGTAGTAAAGTCTTGTTTGTGGCCACACGGGGGCAGTAGCGCATTAGGAGTCTCAGTATGAGCCGCTCCGAATCACTGAGATCACCTGCTCGTCTGCTGCTGTTTCAGGAGGTCAGAGCTGCGTTCACTCTGTTTTAGTGCTCTTCACAAATTATGTAGTGTCATTTTGAAAGGTTTTTCTCACTTCACTTCGCCCTGCAGACAATGAGGTGTCGAGCGGTTTCTGACGCGCCGGTTTGACAGACTCAGACAGAACATGATAACCCTGAGACCCGAGAGCGTATATGTGTGTGTGCGTGTTGGATTTGGTGGATTACAAGGACATTTCACCAGTTTACATATAAGGACATTTGGGATTACAAGGACATAAGACATGTCCTTATAATTCAAACAATGTAGATTGATCTGTTTAAGCCTCAGAAACAATCTCCTGCTTTTTTTGGGATGTCCTTTTAAACGGGTAAACCAGTTTTCTGGTGTTTTCGAGTGTTTGCCCTCACGCCTCCTATTGGCAGCTTTGTAACTGCTGATTTACACACATTTACACCTAAATGGGCGGAAACGGCTCGGAAAACGCGGGCTGCATTTTGATTGGTTAATCACGCTCACGCTGAGTGGAGGCGGGGTCTCTCCGGGAGCACAATCTACATATGGAGGAGTGAGACAGCAGCAGCCAATTAGGTAAGTAAATAAAGTGTTAAGATGTATATATTGATTCATAAAAACTAGTTTTGTCGTGTGGCTTATTTTCTGTGCATTGTGTTTTGTTGGTAGTCCTTAAAAGATTTATTCACGCAGTCATTATCCGCGATTTAAGAAGCTCGAAGTTCGGCCGCGACTAAATAAATGTAGGTAACATATTACTTTTGAAAGATTAGCAATATTAGCAGTAGGGTTGCACGATATAACGGTACTAAAGCTTAAAAATACCCGCGGTGCCATTGCATGTTTTAAACGGTAGTATCGTTCATACGGTACCCAGATAGCAAGAACGTTTGGGCCAAATGTGGCCAATAGCTGGCACATATGGCTTAGATATGGCATGGCTGAACAGATATGGGCCAGATTGTTACCATATATGTTTTGCCATAAGTTTCGAATTTGCGGGAAATTATTGCTTGGTTCACAGTTCCTTTTGAGGTATGTGGTCCAGTTAACAACAAACACATTAGAACCAAGTAAGGTTTAGCTATGGCTGACATTGGTAAACATCGACTTCTGGCTAACATTTGGATTACACTTGGAAAACACATCAAGTTTGGCTGATGTCCGGTAGGCCGCACCTCGGTTGCTACGACGACCGCGTCAATTTGATGAAAGGCGGCAATTCCCTCACAGATTTTCTGTCACACAAGTGCTTCAGGTAAGGGATATTTTGGCATTTTAAAGTAATTTTATTTAAATATTCATGATTATGTGTCAGCATTTGTAGTAATTAGATGTTTAGTTATTTGTTTTATTGAGAAAAAGCGTCGAGTTAGATCATTTTTCTTTGCTAAATGTGGTGTTTGCGTAGCCCTCCGACCGATTCCAATAATCACGCAATCCGGGTTAATGCAAAATCACTTATTTTAAATAGAGATTGATTTGTAAAAACGTTTATCACGTTTTCAGTGTTTTTTTTTTTTTTTTTTACTGCTCTTTGGTGTGGTAAAACATACAGGCTGTCTTGACGTAAAATAACAGTCGAACCCATTAGAAAAATCATCTTACATTTCTTAAAATGGGCTTTGATGTAACATAGTAATACAGATTTCATAGTCCCGTTTTTTTTAATTGTTTTAAGCGGTTTTCAAAAACCCAAATGATCGACAACATGTCAAGCTTTCTATAGATGTCCCAGTTAGCAAATTTCCTTTGGCCCGGATCTGGCCCTAATCTACAGATAAAGTGTGGCCCAGATTAGTATTTGCTCGCCGGCCCAGAAATGGCCCATATGTTTTTAGCCAGAACTGAACCAAACCAGAGCCATAACTCCACCAATCATGAGTACTTGATGCAATGTTGAGAAAATACTTAGAAAATTTAAATAATTTTTAGTATTTCAAGTCAAATGCTGTATTCCAGGAGGCAAGTTTAGCCTAGTAAATGGTGTTTGTGTGAATGTCCACAAAACTTGAAGACTTTATATTGGCAGTAGGAAAGAAAATTTTAAAGATGAAAAAGAATTCATGAGATAATCATGAATAATTTGTTGCCATTGTGTGGATAATATGTAATAAGTAAAAAGTAAGTATAGTTTGAAAATGTATTTAAAAATGTAACAACTTGATTATATAATCCAGATTACATGTATTTGGTTATCCCACACTGTTGAGCATTTTGATTTTCAGTGTAATCCTGCAGGTCTACTTTTCAGTTTGTACTACTGATAATAATTAATCAATTTCTCTTCACTGTAGGTGCTGTCAGGCAGAATCCCATGACTGGAAGGGCTTCAGATAAAGACATTGAAATTAACTGTATGAAGTGGCTGCTCCTGTCTGGAGAACGAGATGGTGGGAGGAAAGAGAGAATGAATAAACAACAGTGCAACTCTTCTCTTCTCAACACTTCACTTCTCAACACTCAAGTTTAATGTTATTTGTTCTTAAAAACTGGTTCAGACTCAAATTTTTCCCTTTAATATATATGTTTAATGCTAAATGTATATCTGTTGAATATTTTTGAAAATGGATTCCAACTCAGATTTGTCCATTTCATAATTTTCTTTTTGAATGTTAAAAGTATATCTGTTGAATATTCTTAAAAATTGATTCCAACACAAATTGGTCAATTTCATAGTTTTTGATTAGAATATTAAGTGTGTTTGTTTTATATTCTTAAAAAATGATTCCAACTCAAATTGTACTGTTAAATATATGTGTTATATATTTATACATTCTACACTCGATACTGAGCAACTGTAAAGCGCATTTAACCTGCACTTACAAAATTAAATTATTCTATTTACATTTTTGTTGTTGAGTGTGTGATTTACTCTCTAGATGATATCAATTTTACATATACAGTCAGCCGCATGTGGGCCACATTAGGGCAGTGAGGTCTTAACAGAACTCAGCCTTACTAAAATGAAACATAAAGCCCATATATGGGCCACATAAAAATGTATTACTTGGCTCATGATAGGTGGAGTTATGGCTCTGGTTTGGTTCAGTTCTGGCTAAAAACATATGGGCATTATCAATTACTATATTCAAATCTGCTTTCCAGCCTTTGTCTGGCATTCAGTCAGATGATGGACTCAGACGATGGACTTTGACATTGCTTGTCATAAATCACAAATCATTTTGTTTTCAACAAAATGTTTATGTTTAGACATTTAAATAACCATATATATTAACAAAAATATTTATACACACTGATTCCTGTGGTAGCACCAGTAATAATCAAAATAATTTGATGATCCATTTTATTCATGGCAAACATGCAATGTGTAGTTAACTATAAAGTTTACTTTCTTCTTCTCTCAGTTCAGCAGCCACTCACAGAAACAGATGAATCTATGTGTGAATCTGACAAACTCCCGATTCCCTGACTGTGTTAAAGAAAAAACAAATATGGTGGCATCTTTAGTTCACATTATTTTGTGTCAACTAATATGATCATTTTAGTAGTTAAAACACAATATACAGGTGCATCTAAAAAAATTAGAATATCATGATGAAAAAGTTTTTATTTTTGTAATTTGTAAATTTTAGTGACACCATACAGTATGTGAACCAGAAAACACACTGCATTGCAAGGACAGAATGGTTTTCCAGGACACTGAAGTGTGTAAATGATTATTGAACAGTAGGCATATAACTGTTATAATGTCCTGTTAAACCACTCTGTCCTTTCAATGCAGTGTGTTGTCAGTGACATCAGTAAGGTTTGGTCATTGTAGCTTTGCATGGTAAAAAAAAAAAAACATATAGTGAGACAGATGTGAAGGTAAAACGGTTGTAAAACTCCAAAGCTTGTTGATTTGAATGTGAGAACTTGTTTTTCACTTGTTGTTATTCGTACTTGTAAGTTGAAATTTACACTCGTAGCTCCGATGTGAGAAGTTGAATCTTTCGATTTGCTCACACAATGATCAAAACACCTGTGTTTTGAAGTTGAAATTGCAGATTATCAATTACAAATGTGTAGAATGACATTCAAATAAAGAACGTGACAGACGCAAACGTGTACGACATATTTACTTTTGCACTTTACTTCAGTTTCACTGTACAACCTCAAGTCGGCACGTATCAACGATAGCTAGAGATGTTGTCAAAAATGTCAATTGTTGGCAATATTATGAGGATTTGGCATTTCCAATTAATGTAGGCCTGTTACATTCTTATTTTATTAGGCCTATTTTTATTATGAAGTTACTTTTTTTAATAAATTAAAATTATTAATTTGCTCTGCAATAATTACCATATAACTGACACGCTGCGAGGATAACAAAAGATCAGGCTATTTACTCCTCAAATTAAAATGTTAAAAAATAAATAAAGATCTTTTAAAACAGGTTTATTATACAATGAATTATAGGCCTGTAAT
Organism: Labeo rohita; assembly: GCF_022985175.1. Lineage (NCBI taxonomy): Eukaryota > Metazoa > Chordata > Actinopteri > Cypriniformes > Cyprinidae > Labeo > Labeo rohita. The sequence continues at coordinate 23,581 of NW_026129962.1, read as the reverse complement.
TAAAATATTAACACTGCAGTCATCAATAAAAATCAATTAAATAAAACAAATTATTTCAAGCACAGACTTTCAAAAACAACCTTTTTAACATGAAATGTGTTTCTCTCATTTAGTTTTTCACTATGTACGGGCCACAAGAGAAATATTAAGGGAATAAATTAAAACGGTAATATATATTATCTATATACTGTTATCAGCATATGTGGTCTTTGAGTGAATGCACGTTGCTTGTGTGATATCCATTGTTTTGCCTTCATGGTTTAAAACAGAAATATTTCCAACACTGCAACTTAAGGAATTACCCCCACTTTAGTTCATATTTTGAGGAGATTTTGGTACTAAATAATATGTGCAATAATTACGAACCATGATTGACCATTTAAAGTATAACATTTTCTAATATGTTTAGTATGTATATTGCCCTTAGTTTGATATTTAGGGTCAAAATAGACAAAACATTTTTTTTATATTTACAGTGCCAGGAGCCAAATTATAGGCATTTGGTGGCCAGAATGATAATATTCCTATTCAATGCCATGGTTTAACCATTAGATGCCTGTATGGCTGTTTAATAAATGCATGTATTTAGTATTGGTGTCAGTCGATTAAAAAAAATTGACTAATTAATCACACATTTTTTCTGAAATTAATCGCGATTAATCCCACCTAATTTAATTATACTTTTATATTGAAATAATTTCACATTCAATCTAGAAAGAGCATAAAGAAAGTACATTTTTAGTATTTGTTTTAAAACAGATCTGACACTGCTTTAAATGTGTCTCATAAAAAGTAAATACTTGGTCTACATGCACAGTTTTAAGGCAGCTTTAATCACCTTTTTGTAACTTAATGTCTTAACTGATGACATGACTACGACATTGCAGACTCGTCGTAGTTTCATTTGGGTTTGAATATTATACAGCTCTTTAATGTAGCCTAATACAGAGCGCGCCGGCACAGTATAACGTCTGTCAGGACAGAAAGATCCGTTTTTACTGGCATATGACCTGACGACATCTCATCTGATGTTCTCAGTTCACTGACGCTCTACTGAAGCTCCTCATCACCGGTACCTTTTCCTGCTCGTTTGACTCGCGCCTGGTGCTGAGGTGAGGTTGGAGCAGCGTCTGAAACGTCTGCTGTTTGATGTGCTTGTAAAGACGTTCACGTCTAAATAAACACAACTCTTTAGCAGTTGTGGGTGGGGTGACCTCGCCCTGCCCCTGCTTTAATTGAGTTAAATATTTTTAATGCGTTAAAATGAAAAAAATTAATCGCCTGCGTTAACGTGCTAATTTTGACACCACTAGTATTTAGTTCTGCTCTAGTTGCTCAAAAGAGTATTTCCGGTCATAACTGCTTTATTTATTTAGTTAGTTAGTTAGTTTAGTTTTTTGCATTTTAATGTACACTTAGACATTATCAAACACTTAATTTTTATAAGTTTGGATATTTTAAAATGTTAAATTTAAAAAGGTTAATTACCGACATCTGTTATTTTATGATATTCACATAAGAATACAACATCAGTGAATATTAATAAAGGCAAGAAAATACAGAATTTAACCCAATAATAAAAAAAAAAAAAAAAAGTTTAAAATAACAAGGCCACCAATTGCATTTAGTGAACCTCTTACAGGGAGAGAAAGATTGCAGAAAGACTAAAAACCTAAAAATATGACAGCTAGCATCTGGTTGTGGTTGCTATAAAGGTGTTTCTCACGGTATCTATCTGCAATTATAATATAACTGTCTATTATCTATCGATAAACATTAACTATAACACGCTTTGTAAAATACCACTACTGGTGAGATTTTCAAGAGGTCAATTAATGTTAAAATTCCAGCTGAAATGGAACTATTGTTTTTTTTTTTTTTTTTTTTTTAAACTGTTGGCCGCTCTATGACAAGCTTTACTTCCTCATTCCTCAGTTCCTCTGGCCCCATGGGAGTGTCGCAACTCTGTTTCTCAATGGCTCTGAGCTGAACCAACTGCTTATAAATAAAGCATAATTAATGTTGAACCACTTCATATAATTCTTGGATGGTCTTTTACTTCAAGCCTACATTTGTTTACATTTATTTACACTAGAAACTGAGGATAACACAATTATCACAACGGCATAGGTTACAAAAAATGTATTAGACCACAGATATATTTGTACAGTTTTTTTTTTTTTTTTTTTTTTTTTCTCCCATGTGTCGTTTATTTCACTAAGCGAGCACATAACACAACTGGCAACTATGCTTCCAGGCAAACAGCTTTTAGTGAAAACATTGAGCAGGGCCATTACATTTAATAATCTTAGTATTTCTCAGTGTAATATTATTAGTGTTAATAAAAATACAAATATATTGATTTCATTTTCTTGTATTCATTTAAAAGGATAGTTCACCCAAAAATTAAAATTGTCATTAATTACTCATCTTAATGTCGTTCCAAACCTTTAAGACTTCATTCATGCAACTAAAATGTTCCCAGGCCCTTGAAACGTAATAAGAATTGATAACAATTCTTCTCCTCCAGATCACATATTGGAGACCACGACACATGCGCATACATTGTTTTCCTGCAGAGGAATGACAAGCATTAGTTGTGCTCTCAATAATGGTAGAATATGTGATTTGGAGGAGAAGAATTGTTTAATAAAGCCATTGTTTTTTGTTTTCTTTGCACACAAAAAGTATTGTGGTAGCTTCGTAAAATTACGGTTGAACCACTGATGTCACATGGACTATTTTATCGATGTCCTTGCTGGTGTTTTGATCATTGTGTGAGCAAATCGAAAGATTCGACTTTTCACATCGGAGCTATGAGTGTAAATTTCAACTTACAAGTACGAATAACAACGAGTGACAAACAAGTTCAACAACTTGTACAAACAAGTTCTCACATTCAAATCAACAAGCTTTGGAGTTTTACAACCGTTTTACCTTCACATCTGTCTCACTATATGTTTTTTTACCATGCAAAGCTACAATGACCAAACCTTACTGATGTCACTGACAACACACTGCATTGAAAGGACAGAGTGGTTTAACAGGACATTATAACAGTTATATGCCTACTGTTCAATAATCATTTCTTAGCATGTTGGTAGGCTGTTTGAGTGGTTGCCAGGGTGTTGCTATGCAATTCATAATGCATTCTAAGCAATATTTAGCATGTTGGTAGGCTGTTTGAGTGGTTGCCAGGGTGTTGCTATGCAGTTACTAAGGCATTCAACGTCTAGTTAACATGATTCTAGGGTGCTGGGAGAAGCACTGTTGTCCACGGAGATAGCAACGGCGACTGCGCGTTAGTGTTTGCTTAAATCACTATTTCTATAGGTACTGTTTAAATTATTAAGTACTGCTAGAAAGTATTTTTTCGTTCTCTGCCTATTTGTTGTGTTGCTTTTTCGTTGTAATTAGCACTTTTGATTGCACTTATTGAAATTAGTATTGCTGAAATCCTGCGGGCACTTAAGGGCGAAGCATCTCGCTCTTAGTTTCGATTCGAGGCATTTGCATAGATATAGACTTTGGGCGTTAGTCAGGAGGCGGGCCCAGCTGTTATCAGTCTCAAATCATTTGCTTGTGTATATATTAATTATCTGCGATCTGACGCGTTTTTCGTTTACTGTCGGCCTCTGGAACTGCCAGTCAGCTGTTAACAAAGCAGATTTCATTCCCGCTTTTTCTACACAATCAACACTTAGTATCCTGGGCTTGACTGAGACCTGGATTCGTCCAGAAGACTCAGCAACCCCTGCTGCTCTGTCTACTAACTTCTCTTTTTCTCACACCCCTCGTCACACTGGGAGGGGTGGGGGTACTGGAATACTCTAATAAATAGAAATTCTCTAACCACTCTCCGCTATGCAACTATAATTCATTCAAATCTCATGCGATAACAGTAACAGCTCCAATTAAACTACACGTTGTGGTCATTTACCGCCCTCCTGGTCAACTGGGCACTTTCCTAGAGGAGCTGGATGGGCTGCTATCCTCATTTCAAGAGGATGGCACTCCACTTCTAGTCTTTGGTGATTTTAACAAACATCTGGACAAGCCTTATGCTGCAGACTTTCACTCACTCCTAGCCTCATTTGACTTCAAACGCCTTGTTACTACAAGCACTCACAAATCAGGCAACCAACTAGACCTAATTTACACACGCAGTTGCGTTGCAGACAACACTTTGGTTAAACCCCTACACATCTCTGACCATTTCTTCATTACATGTAACCTACATCTTACTACCAGTGTACCTTCAACCCCTCTACCTGTTACTTTCAGACGAAACCTACGCTCCCTTTCACCATCCCATTTTTTCCTCTGTAGTGTCCTCCTCTCTTCCATCTACAACCCGCTTCTCATCTCTAGATGTTAATGCAGCTACTGACACCTTATGCTCTACTTTAACTTCTTGCTTAGATGATATGTGTCCTCTTTCTTCCAAGCCAGCACGGGCCGCCCCTCCTAACCCCTGGTTATCCGATGTTCTCCGCGAACATGGCTCCAAACTCAGGGCAGCAGAGAGAAAATGGCGCAAATCTAAACATCCATCTGACTTGAGTATGTACAAGTGTTTGCTTTCATCCTTCTCTGCTCAAGTCCACACTGCCAAATCTTCATACTTCCACAACAAGATCAATAATGCTCCAGACACACGTAAACTCTTCAAAACATTCAATTCGCTCCTCTGCCCTCCCACACCACCCCCCACCACTTCTAAAACAGCCAATGTTTTTGCCACATTCTTTACTGACAAAACTACAACTATCAGCAGCCAGTTCTCGGCTCCACACGTAGGGGAACTAATACCGACAACATCCACAGCTAACACTCCAGTCTTCTCCTTCTGCCCCCTCTCTGAGGCAGAAGTATCCAAACTTCTCCTCTCCAGCCATCCTACAACATGCCCACTAGATCCTATCCCCTCTCACCTTCTCCACGCAATCTCTCCTACACTCTTACCAGCACTTACACACATTATCAACACATCTCTACTCACAGGCACTTTCCCCACTGCATTCAAGCAGGCTCGGGTAACCCCTCTGCTCAAAAAAACTACATTAAACAGCTCACTTATAGATAACTATAGACCAATCTCTCTCCTTCCATTCATACCGAAAACACTCAAACGAGTCATTTTTAACCAGGTATCACTATTTCTTGCACAGAACAGTTTATTGGATGCTAACCAGTCAGGGTTCAGGAGTGGCCACTCAACTGAAACTACACTACTGTCAGTCACTGAAGCCTTGCGGATTGCAAAAGCTGATTCCAGATCATCAGTTCTCATTTTGCTGGATCTCTCTGCTGCTTTTGACACAGTCAATCATCAGATCCTCCTGTCCACCCTCTCATCACTGGGTATCACAGGGATTCCACTTCGCTGGTTTGAATCCTATCTCACAGGTAGGTCTTTCAGGGTGGCCTGGGGAGGGGAGGTATCCAAAGCACATCATCTGGTTACTGGGGTTCCTCAGGGATCAGTTCTTGGACCCCTCCTCTTCTCCATATACACTACATCACTGGGGCTCATCATACAGGCACATGGCTTCTCCTATCACTGCTACGCTGATGACACACAGCTCTATCTTTCATTTCAACCAGATGATCCAACGGTAGCTGCACGGATCTCAGGCTGCTTGGCGGACATCTCGGAGTGGATGAAAGAACATCACCTACAGCTCAACCTGGCTAAGACTGAGCTCCTTGTCTTCCCTGCCACTCTACAGAATGATTTCACCATCCATTTAGGCACATTAACAATTACCCCATCAAGTTCTGCCAGAAATCTTGGTGTAATCTTTGATAACCAGCTGACTTTCAAAGACCATATAGCTAAAACTGCTCGATCTTGCAGGTTTGCCTTACACAACATTAGAAAGATCAGGCCCTTTCTAACAGAGCAGGCCACACAACTTCTGGTACAGGCCCTGGTCATCTCCAGGCTGGACTACTGCAATGCTCTTCTAGCCGGTCTTCCTTCATGCACAATCAAACCTCTACAAATGATTCAGAATGCAGCAGCACGACTGGTCTTCAACGAGCCCAAAAGGGCCTATGTCACGCCTCTCTTTATCACCCTGCACTGGCTCCCGGTTGCAGCTCGCATCAAATTCAAGACACTGATGCTTGCATACAGAACAGCCACAGGCTCGGCGCCCGGCTACCTCCACTCACTACTACCAATCTACACTCCCTCCAGAACTCTGAGATCCTCCAGTGAGCGACGCCTCATTGTACCATCACTAAGAGGCACAAAATCACTTTCCAGATCATTCTCTTACACCGTTCCTGGCTGGTGGAATCCGGAACGCCAACTCCCTAACAACTTTCAAGCGACTGCTGAAAACTCATCTCTTTCAATACTATTTGACCTAAAAAAAAAAAAAAAAAAAAAACTTCATTCTACTCGTTTCCCTTTCTAGCTTGCACTTATCTGAACAGTGCCTGTGTTATGGTATTATGAGCCCTTCCTATGTCGTTTTGCCTCTTCAGGACAAATCGCTTGATGTATTCCCCACCTGTAAGTCGCTTTGGATAAAAGCGTCTGCTAAATGAGTAAATGTAAATGTAAATATTTAAAAATGTGAAACTTTCATATATTCTAGATTAATTACATGTAAAGTAAAATATTCTAAAGTTTTTTCTTTTTTTTTTTATAATATCAAGGATCTCATCTCAATCGCAATTCTGTCTTCTAATGATTCTAATGGAATCACAAGTTTCAAAATGTTGTGAAGCAGCAGTTCTTAATCCTGTTCCTTTCATCTCCTGCTCTGCACATCTCTCTTGATTCACTGAGGAGACATTTCAGTTACACTGCTGTCTACAGAGGGCCAGAAAGATCTCGGATTGAATCAAAAATATCTTAATCTGTGTTCTGAAGATGAACAAAGGTCTTACGGGTGAAACAACATGACAGAATTTTAATTTCTGGGTGAACGATCCCTTTAAGACAAGGCTGAGGATTATGGTGAATATGAAAAGAATACATATGCAGAACTTAATTTGAAAGTCTTGGTTTTACATCCCTTCATTTTAACGAAACAATATTGATTCTCCTCAGAAAACCTCCTGAGTCTACTCACACAAAAAACAGTATGCATGGAGAGTGAGATGAAAGCAATGAGGAGCTCAGTAGCCGCCATGTATGAACTTTATTCTCGTGCGCTGGGTGATGGGACTGGTCAGCGAGCAGAGGAGATTAGACTTGATGTGTGTGGCACCATCGATGAACTCCTCTCTCTAGAAGAGAAGCTAAAAGAAACACATTCAGGAAGAGAGTGGTGTGTTACTGCTGATCTGTAACGCTTCATTAACAGATTTATATTAATTAACAAAAATATCAGCTGATCCGTTTAGATGTATTTCATCTTGCAGACACATCATTTAAGCCTGTTGGAGGTCCAAACCCTGTGGAGAACACCCGGCGGGTAATGCAGGCAGTGTCCTCCTACAACGATTGGAAGGAATTCAGCCTAAAGGGGAAAAAAGGGAAGCGTGAAAGCATGATTGTTATAAAAGTCATAAAAAGTAAGTCCAATAAGTCAGTTAATCTAAAACAATCAGTATTACCAGTACTTTTTTAAATATTGTGTCATAATTATGGGTCTTCATTTTACAGAGGCAGTAATGAGATCCAATCCTGGACTCCAGCAAACCAAAGTAAAGGACATAGTGGCAGACACACTTAAGCTCCAGCAAGGTGTCAGAATGTGAGCTTCTTTTCTAGTTCAATCTTCAGGATCCTAAAATGTCATTTTCAAGGTTTGACATGTGCTTAAAGTTTATTATGTTAGGACCTGGTTTTGGTGCTAAAATGCTTTGTGAAACACTTGCAGAGAAAGAATTAGGAGTCCTAAAATTCTAGGATCTGAAAACATCTGGGACTGGGGGCAAAACATCAGGGGATAGTAATGGTGAATAGGAGATCAAATCATAATTATGTAAGATTTTGTTAGACACATGTGGGTGAATCAGGATCCTTCTAGGGAGGTCCGGATGGCATGCCCCCCAGAAGAAAATTTGATATATTTAAAAAGTTAACTTCATTAATCTGGTGCACTTTGAGAGTCCAAAAATAAGAGCTATAAATTAACCCATGTTCAATGTGCAAATTGAACAAAGCAAAAAGGTTGATGACCTGACTCACCCCTCTTCTGATACTCTGTAAACATCAGATCATGCACTGATCGTGTGAGCAAAGTCATATGTTTTCGATTTTGGTTCATTTGACAGATACTTTGCCGAAGCAGTGGCACAAAACAACATTGTTACACTATGAAAAAAATAGTAAATAGTAATCACTGCAAACATATCAAAGCATTATTACAAAATTATAACTTTACAAAAATATATTACACAAATAAAACAATACATTTAAAAATATATATTTGCATGCAAAAATAGGGCCCCATTTGTTTTTGTTTTTTTCAAATTCCATTTTATTTTATTTTATTTTTCTAAATTCTGTTTTTTTCTGGTTTAATTTTTCTGTACTCATTTTTAATGGGTAAATTTAATTTAATTTTTTCTCACCTTATATTTTATTGTTACCAAATTTGTTTTAGCATGTCTATTTATTTAAATGTATTAAAAAAAACTTTTATTTATTTCTACAACAGCCTTATGATAATTCTGTGTTGTGTATTTAATTTTTTCTGGTTATGAAATAAAATATTGATTTATCTTTTAATTCATGAAAATTAAATTAGATTTTTGGCAAATAAAGGGGATGTACTAATAAAATTTAAAAGATGGAAGGAATATTGTGTAACAAAGTTTTATTAATTTTTTAACAGTAGTAGTAGTAGTACTGTAGGTACATGCATTTTACTAAATGATAGTAATGTATTTCTGCCACAATAGAGGCCTTTGCAGGTGTTTTGAGTTAATTAGCTGATTAGAGTGTGGCACCAGGTGTCTTCAATACTGAACCTTTTCACAATATTCTAATTATTTGAGAAACTGAATTTGGGGTTTTCATTAGTTGTCAGTTATAATTATCAAAATGAAAAGAAATAAACACTTGAAATATATCAGTCTGTGTGGAATGAATGTATACATTATACAAGTTTTACTACTTGAATGGAATTAGTGAAATAAACTTTTTGAAGATATTGTAATTATATGACCAACACCTGTAAGAGCAAGTGTCCGAAAGCCCTAAAATGCTGCCTTCGGAGGCAGCATTCCAAGGCAGGAAGGCATCAAGGTACAGCTACGAATTCTAATTCTGCTTCACTTCCTGTCTCTGGAGGTACCTTCTTCTGATGGAATTTTTGAAGGCAGCATATATGTATCCTTCGCTGGCTTTGATTTCCCACAACCCTGTGCGTGTGCGTCATATAAGCTATATAAATAAAGATATTCTGGTGAAATTAGACTTGTTACTTTTATATAACAGATTAGATCTTGACCATGATAGACTTTATGAATCGTAATAGTGTAAAAAGCATAATAAATAATATTGTTTATAATACTAGTAATCAATAAAATTTTAAAAGGGTTAAAATGAGTAGTGAATAAGAATAATATTTACAATATACTACTAATAATAAAGAAATAGCCACTAATAACAATGACCTATTCTGCAATATTACTTGAATCAGTGCTTTTATTTGTTTAAGCAAAAAGTAGCTGCCATTCTCAGTCGTCTTCTCCGACACACAGACGTTCGGTGGGTAATGACATTAAGGTCTTTATGTATTATTAAAGCATTTATATATATATAACTGTATAAGATCGTTTTTCTACAAAATCTACAACTTACCTGTTAGGTAACCTATCAACGGCGTCACGTTCTGCTGCCTCTGAAGTCTGTCCGAAACTGTTTCTAGAGTTGCCTTCACAGCCTTCGGAGTCACAGCGAGGCAGCAAGTCAGCTGACTAGGCTTTTAGACGCAGCCTTAAATTAATTCAAGTTCTAAGTAATTTTGGAATAAATATTTTGGTACTTCCGGTTTGATTGGGAGATGGACCATCTACAATTTATAATGAATTATTCTTATATTTGAAAGAAATAGGAATAGGATGCACCTTTTCAGTCGGTCTGCCAACCGCCATTAAACTCTAGAAGAAGAAGAAGAAAACGAAAATAACTGCGGAAATGCGCAGATAGCAAGATAAAGCGATGCTCATTGGATTTATGTCCTAGAAAACATTTTTATAGATACAACTTTAGCACAGACCCTACTCACTTTAACATTCGCGGACATTGTTTTTGCATATTTAATCCGATCCGTCTGTACTATTGAGAGATTTGAGAAGAAATTGCTGACAAGCTACAGGCATAAAGGACAGAAAATGAGCGTTTCTAATAAATTCTCTTCTTAGTGGACAAGACTGTAGGTAAGTCTTTTTTTCAAAAGAGTGTTATTGAAAACAAATGTGTTTCTGCAGGTTTTCCCGTATTTTGGCTTCTGTTTAATGATGTTGTTTTTGTGATGCGAAATCGAAAGTATTTTTAAAACAACTGCGGTCAAGCCAGTCGCGTCTTGAAAATACACGATCACGTCTAATCGTGTACTTACGGTATGGGTGCTGGGAGCGGTCAAAATAGATGTTAAGACGCTGTCAGAACGGCGTTTTTTATGCTTTAGCTGATACTTTCAGTAGATTGCTGTTCACAAATATAACTGCACAAAATGTAATTTAACTCTTAAAAGACCATAAAGCAACGTCAAAGTAGTTACTTATTGCTATTTTCCATCAGAATGTAAAAAATAGTAGTACAATTAAAACAAATTTGAACATTGATTTGAATGATTCTGAGTACATATATATATATATATATATATATATATATATATATATATATATAATTTATTTCTGTATCAGAGCTGATTGTTTTAGCATCATTAGTCCAGTGAAATGATCATTCAGAAATAATTCTAATATTCGAATTTGCTGCTCAGAAAACATTTATTAATATTATTATGTTGAAAACAGTGGAGTGGATTTTTTTTTCAGGTTTCTTTGATGAATAGAAGTTCAGAAGAACAGTATTTATCTAAAATAGAAATATTTTGTAACATTATAAATGTCCTTATCATCACATTTGAGAAATTTAAAGGATCCTTGTTAAATAAAAGTATTATTTTCCATAATGTCTTTCCAAAAAAAAAAAAAAATCAATAAATCAATCAATAATAATAATAAACGCTGATCTTTGGATATTTCTATTGTTAAATAAAAGTATTAATTTCTATGATGTCTTTCCAAAAAAAGAGAAACACTTTTTTTTTTTTTAATAAATGCTGATCTCTGGATATTTCTATTCATCAAAGAATCCTGAAAAAATGTACTCAACTGTTTTAAATAATAATAACAGCAACAACAACAACAATAATTATAATACATTGTTTCTTGAGCAGCAAATAGAATGATTTCTGAAGGATCATGTGACACTGAAGACTGGAGTAATGATGCTGAAAATTCAGCTTTGATCAAAGTCATAAATTACATTTTAAAAATATATTCAAATAGAAAAGAGTTATTTTAAATAGTAAACATATTTCACAATATTACTGTTTTGCTCTATGTTGGGCTCTTAAAGGCAAATTCACCCCAAACGTAAAAGTGCATCCTTGCACTTTTTAAATCATGTCTCATTTTCAAATGCTAATGAAACTATTTCTTTTATAGGTTTGCTCATTCTTTCGATTGATTCCTGTTCGCAGTCCCTTTGACTATTACTGTATTCATTTTCAAGTCATTTTACTGTATAGTTTTGGGAAAAAAATGGAAGGCAAATTCACCCCAAGCATGTCTGCATTCTAGCACTCTTACATCATGTCCCATTTTCAAACTTCCACAAAAATCTTTCCTTTATAGCAGGGGTGTCAAACTCGGTTCCTGGAGGGCCACAGCCCTCAGCCCTTAGCTGGATCAGGTGTTAAGTTAATTAAGTTTGCATCTAAACTCTGCTGGGCTGCGGCCAGTCAGGACCAGAGTTTGACACCCCTGCTTTATAGGTGTAGGATTACAAACTTAAAAATCTGTTTAAAATATGCTGATTCTATGCTCTGACATAGCATCACATGAAAAACTAAGGTGAATATATTGTATTTAGCATTTAAGGTAAATATGATGTTATCAGACAAATGATTCTCTCAAGCAAAGTTTGTAGCAAGAGGTTTCTGCCAGTTCCTGTTCTCTTATTGTAAGTTAAATGAGCCAGATTACTGAGATGTTCACCTTTTGTTTGTAATGGCTCTTGGTGGCTGTGCCCCAGTCTTTGAGTAGTTATGATGATTGGATTAGGACTGGTGTAAATGGTGCAGGCTGCTATACCTGAATACCCAGGTGCTTTGTCTCCAGATCTAAGCACTGCCCCCTAAATGTATATAAACTACAATGTATCACTGCCTTAGTTAGATGACTTTTTGATGACTGCAGAGCTACGCAGCGCGTTCTCAATAAAGAATTCTGCTGAAGATACCCAAGAGTCTCCTGGTCTTCACTTCGGAGTTTCCAACAGTTTTGGTGCCGTGACCTGGATAGAGCTCCTCGCCAGACATCGTTCCAGACTGAATTCCAGAAACTTTTTTCAGCTCAACAACGATTTGGTGAGTGTTACTCTATTCAAAGAACCACTACAGACCAGTACATGTGGTTATCCTCTGCGCTTTCAGAGAAGTGTTAACAAACCGCTGCAGGGTTTGTTAAACAGACTAGTTATCCTCTATTCAGGTAGAGAAGATTAGCATTACGTGCTAATATCAGTTACCCTCTGTTTAGGCAGAGAAGATTAGCATAAAATGCTAGTAGTTTATGTTGTCCTCTGCGTTGCCAGAGAAGGTTGAATACATGATAATGTGTATTAACTAGGTTTTCCTCTGCTTTGTCAGAGAAGGTTAACAACAGTTGGTCTGTGTTAACAAACTTATCCTCTGCTTGCCAGGGAGGTGTTAAAGGTGTATTGTTGTGTCAGACAGACATTACAAAATGTTGAGAAGGAATGCTAGGTTGATTCCAACAACTGAGAAAGGTGGACTAGCTACCCCTTTATGGACAGACAATGAGTTCAAATCATTGTTAGGAGAGCACATGGACTCAATAGTGACAGAGTCAGTTAGATTGGATTTAACAAAGAAATTTGGTATTGATCCAGAAAAAGTATGGTCAGTTGAAGAATGCAAAAAGGTACTTGGAGCATGTATCAGAAAGAAAAACATTAAAGGCATTATCTGCTGCCACAGAGAATTTACCTTATCCTTAGCACAAGAACAAGCTCAGTGTATTGCTAAATTAAAAGAACACAACAAACAACTACAAACTAGAGTGTCCTGTCTCACTAAAAAGGTGGGCCATAACAAGGCCTCAACCAAAAGTGATTCAAAAGACCAACAGTCAGATGAAAGCTATCCTGACTTACAGTCTTTTTGTAGAGTAGAGGACAATAGCAATACTGTATTAAGAGGTAAAAATGTAAATGCAGTTGAAGTGTGTGGACCAAGACAGAAGGCTCAGAGTAGGGCAGAAGGGGTTGACACTGTTCCATCTGCAACCCCCATACTCCAGTTACAAGCAGTCCATACAGTGCTAGGACCTGAAGATACAGAGACTATCTCAGAGCTTACCCTCAGCACGCACAAATTTTTCTGAGTTTAGAAGAGCACCGATTAGCAAAATACGTCTCTACGACATGTCGTTAGCAGAAGTCACACAGCTGATGTCACAAATTCTAACTGAATCTGAATTCAACAGTTTTGAGACTGCTGTTACTTCTGAACTACAACATGCCAGTAAAGCGGATTTGAGAGAAGGTGTTTTGAAAATTCTAAAGAATATCATGAGACCTAAAATAGATTGGTCCAGAATCACTAACTGTGTGCAAAGGATAGAAGAAACTCAACTATTCCACTGTAAGTTACAGCTGTCTGGTAGAACCTTACAGTGTATTCATTCCTAGATCTAACTTGGTCTAACAAAACTCTCAGAAGTAACCTAGCCATGTTAGCTATTTGGGAAATAGACTCTGATGTTAAAGCTAGAGTAAAGATTGCAGCAGCATCCTTTCAGGTCAACACAAAGAACCAACAGAAACGTAAATGTCCTAAAAGGGAGGGTAATTGTCATTACTGTGGTAAACTTGGACACTGGATGAAAGAGTGTAGGAAAAACAAAAAGTATGTAAAAGAAATGAACAGTGTAAATCAGCTCTTACTCAGTCTGCTTGCAACTCTGAAGCAGACCCTCCCCACTACACCAAACTCGTGGAGCAGCTTGCTGAGGTGCTAACTGTTAAGGCTGTGAGTTCTTAATTACCCCAGTAATCTACAACAAAGATGAAAAGATTCCTTGTAAATAGAACAAAAGGAAGTTGACTTCCTCCCACAAGGGGACTCTGGTTAAGTACACAATACTACAGCACAGTCCAGTCACTCACCTATCCTCTATGGGTTATGATGTTTGCTATGACTGATGTTTCATTAGAGGATGGAGTGATTGCACAGTTAAGTTAGCACACTAAATACAGGGACAGACTAGGACACACAGACCAGTGAGGAGCCCAGGGAAGAACCGAAGTGCAACAGGCCTCGGGGGCCAACCCTGTGGTGAAGATTTCCTCATAGGTTTTTTCCCCTCATCAGTTTGTCCCCACCTCACTGGTCCATAGGTGTCAAATGACTTAAGACTAGGTCGACAAAACCACTATGCGATCACCAGACTTAAAACCACTATACGATCAACAGAAGTCTAAAATTGTCTATGCATGAATACTGCTGGTCTGCTGTTTCTCTGTCTTGTGTTGCAGGAATGTGTACATGCCATGATGTCTTCAAAAGCAGCATCCTGGAGTAAAGCATCACCTCAGACATCCATGAACAAGCTTCACGAGGACAAAGTCATCTGAGTGAATCTACGCGGGAAATGGACTACAGAAAACTACAGACTACACAGCTATTCAGGCGCCATGGACGTCAGGACTTCCACTCTTACGCTACATGGTTTTCTGTGTCAACATGTAGCTTGTACGACATGTTACCATCCATGTCGCATGTGTCAACAGTTAAGAACTATGAAAAGAACTATTACACCTAATTAAATCTAGGACAAGATATATGTGCCTGTAACTATTTCAAGTTACATGAATGGAAGATGGGGCTTAATGTTAACAAACATAGGCTATAGAATGGATTTATGGAGGTTTAAATTTGTATTATGTGAGAGTTATTAGATGAGCCAGATTACGGAGATGTTCACCTTTTGTTTGTAATGGCTCTTGGTGGCTGTGCCCCAGTCTTTGAGTAGTTATGATGTTTGGATTAGGACTGGTGCAAATGGTGCAGGCTTCTATACCCGAATACTTCATTTGCATGCTTTGTTTGGGGTTGTCACCCAGGTGCTTTGTCTCCAGATCTAAGCACAGCCCCCTAAATGTATATAAACTACAATGTATCACTGCCTTAGTTAGACGACTTTCTGATGACTGCAGAGCTACGCAGCGCGTTCTCAATAAAGAATTCTGCTGAAGATACCCAAGAGTCTCCTGGTCTTCACTTCGGAGTTTCTAAAATAGGTTTGAGAATTATTTCACTTGTTTACTGTCCACAGTCACTCTAACCTAACTATTACTGTATTCAGTCATTTTACTGTATAGTTTTTGAAAAAAAATAAAGGCAAATTCATTCCAAGCATGTCTGCATTCTAGCTCTTTTGCATCATGTCCCATATTCAAATGCTCATAAAAATATTTCCTTTATAGGTTTGTTAACTATTTCACTTCATACCAGAGTATGTGAGCGGAGTGGAGCGACAATAATTTCCCCTCCGCGCTCCAGCTCCGCCCCGGGTTTACCGTTTCCCGCTCCACTCCTCGCTCATTGATACCAGAAACACCGCCCCGTGTCTAAACTATATCAGTATGTTTGAAATACCACAGTTCTGTTCATAACATATATTAAAAGTAGAAAATAACAGAAATAAAACAAAAGTATAGTTTTAAAGTGGCTTATTGGAGCACTAGTGCACAAACTTTTTTTCCTCATACCAAGCTAGCACGGTTGTCAGTCAGCATTAAAAGGTATTTTTGCTGCTTTTTGCAGTGCAAATGTTTGTGATAAAAAAAATGATAATAAAAGTATGTTTCGTCAGTTATTTTACATATAGATCGCTGCATTTCTTCTCATTCGGATATACAAAAGAAGTAGCACAGTAAGTTTACATTTATTGAGAGAGCGATTGCATGTGAATAAGTGTTGTTCTTGTTTAAATCACACTTTCACTTGAAAATATTCAGTATCTTGAAAGAACAAACTAATTCATTGAAAACTATAACTTTCTGCTCATGTCCATTGCCGTCATCCTAGTTTTTACATTCTTTGTGATTTGAGTGATCCATCTCTATCAAGCTATAGCTAAATAGGCTATGTTTAACACGTGAATTCTTGTTAAATATGCAGTTATATTATGGGTCGTTGTCATGAATTGTACTCGTGATAAGGCGGTGGTGGAGAGTTCTTGGAGCGAGTAAAAACCACAAAGCTCTGACTTTTCAAAATTTCTGCTCCTCACTCCATTAAAAATCACACCACTCCCACTCTGCTCCGCATACATACTCTGCTCGATACCAGTTCACAATCATCAAGTCATTTTACTGTATAGTTTTGGAGAAAATTAAAGGCACATTCACCCCAAGCATCTGAGAGCATTGTAGCACTTTTATATTTATTTTTTAGTAAATATAAAGTTTAGTTTTATTTGTGTTAAATCCCTATCCCTATGTATTTATGTTCTTACAAAGTAAAAGCAGTGCAGCATTTCTATAACAGTGCAAGATCATGTAAATTGTCACTTTTAATTAATACATTTTATGCATATTATGTTAATTATGCATATTATAATTATAATTTTATTTTTTTGTGAATAAATACAAAAGAAATATGCAAAAATATACTTAAAAATTGAGTTAATGACTTGACAATTAATACAGTACTAGCCACGATGACTGTGAATATATATATATATATATATATATATATATATAGTGAAATTGGGACATGATGTAAAAATGCTAGAAAGCACACATGCTTGGAAGAAGTGAGTATTTGAAAATGAGACATGATTAAAAAAAATTGCAAGGATGCACTTTTACACTTGGGGTGAATTTGCCTTTAATTGTTTCCAAAACTGTACAGTAAAATTACTTAATAAGAAATACAGTAATAGTCAGGGTGACTGGGAACAGGAATCAAATGAAAGTGAGCAAATCTACAAAGGAAAAAAAAAAAATGAATATTTGAAAATGGACATGATTTACATGCAAGGATGCACGTTTACACTTGGGGTGAATTTGCCTTTAATTTTCTCCAAAACGGTACAGTAAAATGACTTGAAAATGAGTACAGTAATAGTCAGGGTGACTGTGAATATGAGTCAATTGAACAAATTAGCAGACCTATAAAGGAAATATTTTTATAAATATTTGAAAATG
This sequence comes from Labeo rohita, assembly GCF_022985175.1. NCBI lineage: Eukaryota > Metazoa > Chordata > Actinopteri > Cypriniformes > Cyprinidae > Labeo > Labeo rohita. The sequence goes on along the minus strand of NW_026129962.1, from coordinate 6,138 downwards.
GGACATGATTTAAAAAGCGCAAGGATGCACTTACGGTTGGTGTGAATTTGCCTTTAATTTTCTCCAAAACTGTACAGTAAAATGACTTAAAAATTAATACAGTAATAGTCATGTAGTCATTGATTCTTATTCACATGACTGTGAATAAGAATAAATTGAAAGAATGAGCAAATCTATAAAGGAAAGATTTTTGTGAGCATTTGAAAATGGGACATGATGTAAAAGTACTAGAATGCAGACATGCTTGGGGTGAATTTCTTCAGAAATCATTCTAATATGCTGATTTGCTGCTCAAGAAACAATCAGTTATAGTTGTTGTTGTTGTTATTATTATTATTTTAAACAGTTGAATACATTTTTTTCAGGATTCTTTGATGAATAGAAATATACAAAGATCAGCATTTATTTAAAAATTTTCTTTTTTCTTGTATTCATCAAAGAAACCTGAAAAATTCTACTCCACTGTTTTCAACATAATAATAATAATAATAATAATAAATGTTTTCTGAGCAGCAAATTAGAATATTAGAATTATTTCTGAATGATCATTTGACTGGACTAATGATGCTAAAACAATCAGCTTTGATACAGAAATAAATTATATATATAAAATGTATTCAGAATCATTAAAATAAATAAATAAAAAAAATGTAATTGTACTACTATTTTTTACATTCTGATGGAAAATGGCAATAAGTAACTACTTTGATGTCGCTTTGTGGTCTTTTAAGGATTAAATAACATTTTGTCCAGTAATATCCATGAACCACAATCTATTGAAATATCAGCTAAACCATAAAGTTTACACCGTTCTGACAGCGTCTTTACATCCATTTTGACCGCTCCCAGCACCTATAAGTACGCGATTAGACGCGCAAGTAAAAAAGTGTGGCTGGCGTGACCGTATATTTTCAAGATGCGACTGGCTTGACCACAGTCAATAGGACCATTTGGTTATTCTATATGTCAGTTTGTTTGTAACTCACTTTATTTTATATAATGTTTTTTTGTTGCTGTTGCTAATAATTCAACATATTTATTCATCTCATTATCGATCATCATCTTCAGGTCAAACTGAACAGCAGATTGTTTTCACAACCCAATGCTGATCACTGGAGTTTATCTGCAGTATGACAGAAGAGCAAGGAAAGGACTCTCAGTCTGAGATGAGTCTCTCACAGAAACAGAGGTAACACTGAGTCTGTGTTTAAATAATTAATTTAAACACTTTCTGTGAAAGAAAAAAGAACACCATGTTTGTATGTTGCTCGAATTACCTGTTCTGTTAACCTATTAGAACCTGTAGAAATGACATCAACAGATCGTCCAAAATGTATCATAAAATTTGATTGCATTATATGTTTGGTGTTGCATATTGGGTATTAAATTTCAATAATGGGCAAACTAGATATAATTTAAATTAATAAAAAATGAAAATATACATCAGACTCTTAAAGTGTAAATTTGTGGGTATTTTTAAAGGGAAATTTAAAAGATTTTTGTCTCTTTCCCAGACTCCTTCACTGTACACAGTTCATTGTTCATTATATTAATTGCTATAGATACAAGATTCATGGATACAAGTTGTTTTTGTTTTAGTATTTTCTCTTCTGTCAGTGGAGTCAACAGAGTTTGTTTACTCAACAGTTTTAATATGGTTGCACTATAACACAGTTTTTGAGTCAGTTGTGTTTTTTTTTAGTAAAGTAGAAATTGTGCAGGATGAGAAAGCAGCGCTTCACTTGACAGTTAGATGATTCCTTTATAGCAGGTCTGATGAGTTAGTGAATTAGTTTGTGTTAAACTGGACTAAACAAACTCCCATTTGGCACATAAAATCTCTTTAAATGAGACTGAAGTATCTCCTATAGTTTTTCTCTGTTGTTTGTGTCATTAGTGTAAGATCAGACTCACATGTGTCCAGCTCTGTGTCTGTGAAGAGTGACCATTCAAGAGGTGAACCACCAGACTTAAGTGAGAAAAAAGCATCATCTACCAAAAGGTATGACATTATAGCATTATGTTAGCTAATTTCGCTGAACACAATGTATGGTGACCTTTATTGAATTCTGTCTGGAGCTTTTTTCCACTAAAACAAATATACAGGCAGCCATTACAAGGCATAAATTCACCCAAAAAAATAAAGTAGAGCATGCAACCAATGATTTATAGGCATAGAAGAACAATTGCATGGCTATAACCAGTGTTGGGAGTAACGCATTACAAAAGTAATAATATTACAGTAGTATATTACTTTTTGCTGTAACGCAGTAATATAACGCATTACTAATCAAATTTGGGTAATAATATTACTCGTTACAATCTGAGTAACGCAAGTTACAAAACATATTTTAACTCAAAATTAAGCATGAATTTACCAACACCGCAAAACAGCACCAGAGAAAGAGAGAGAGATCTGCGGGGTCGGAGAAGAGAAAAAATGTGGCGGACGAACAAGCAACAAAAATTAAACTAAAAATACCAAAATCTGTTTTTATCAAAGCATAATCTATATATCAAATGAATGAATACGCGAAATATGTTTAACTTAAATAGCCTAATAACAGATTACCAAAACGATAGGAAAATACTGCGGAGTGCTGCTGAGTTTGGTTCATGTTTGTGTGGCACGGCGCTCTACGAAAGTTCACGGAAAGAAAAACAACATGATAACAGAAATAAAAGTAAAAACACTGCAGTTTCGGTTTCACTAGATTGTTTCCGCTGTTCGATCGCGCCGGCGCCTCACGTACACACACACAGCATTGCAAACGTTGCAGCCTGGTCATTATCAGAATAAAATACAGTCAACCAAACATATACACTGATTAATTAAAACAGTGCTTACTGCGTAGTACAATCTGTGCCGTTCAGCCTGAGCTCCGGCCAACGTACATATTTGCTGTTGTGAGGATGTTTTTACTCGCTTTAGGTACGAAGCCTGGTTTACTAATAAATAATAGTTTAGCATTCAAATACATCGCGAATATGGACACATTTAATTGGATTCATGCCGAATGTGAGAGGTAGGCTGTGTTTGCTTTCAGTTTGCTTTAAATTAGCCTAATTCCTTTTGTTCATTCTTGTTTTGTTCCGAAAACTGTTCAAAATAGTCTATCGGCTAAGTATTGTGTTTATTGATTGAACACTTTAACAGTTCACTTTAACTACTGGCGTTATTTATGAATGTATTAATTTTGTCCTTATCTGTGTTTAACCTAAACTACAAGTAACGTTAATGTAGACCTACATACCAGTAGCCTATCTAAATATGTTTTTATAATTTTATGCTATATTGACCTACCTCATTACCCTCCACTGGATGTATGATGAGCAGCAATAAACTACATTTAGGTATTTTATAATGCCTAGTCATACTTCTGTGGATATTTTGGTGAAAGTAACTCAAAAGTAACTTAAAAGTAGTGTAACGCATTACAATTCAGAGACAGTAATATTGTTAAGTAACTAATTACTTTTAAAAGACACTAATTAGTAATATATAATGTATTACATTTTGGAAGTAACTTGCACAACACTGGCTATAACTGTATATTAATTAGCATTTACAACATTAAAAGTTTATAAATCAGACTGAAGTACATTGTGTAATATTGTTTCTTTTGTTTCTCTGTTCTTTGTGTCATTAGTGTAAGATCAGACTCACATGTGTCCAGCTCTGTGTCTGTGAAGAGTGACCATTCAAGAGGTGAACCACCGGACTTAAGTGAGAAAAAAGCATCATCTACCAAAAGGTATTTAATGTTTTTCTTATTGTTGGTTGCACATGGACTGTGAGAGAACATTTAATTGAATACAGGTCCTTCTCAAAAAATTAGCATATTGTGATAAAGTTCATTATTTTCTGTAATGTACTGATAAACATTAGACTTTCATATATTTTAGATTCATTACACACAACTGAAGTAGTTCAAGCCTTTTATTGTTTTAATATTGATGATTTTGGCATACAGCTCATGAAAACCCAAAATTCAAATATCTCAAAAAATTTGCATATTTCATCCGACCAATAAAAGAAAAGTGTTTTTAATACAAAAAAAAGTCAACCTTCAAATAATTATGTTCAGTTATGCACTCAATACTTGGTCGGGAATCCTTTTGCAGAAATGACTGCTTCACTGCGGCGTGGCATGGAGGCAATCAGCCTGTGGCACTGCTGAGGTGTTATGGAGGCCCAGGATGCTTCGATAGCGGCCTTAAGCTCATCCAGAGTGTTGGGTCTTGCGTCTCTCAACTTTCTCTTCACAATATCCCACAGATTCTCTATGGGGTTCAGGTCAGGAGAGTTGGCAGGCCAATTGAGCACAGTAATACCATGGTCAGTAAACCATTTACCAGTGGTTTTGGCACTATGAGCAGGTGCCAGGTCGTGCTGAAAAATGAAATCTTCATCTCCATAAAGCTTTTCAGCAGATGGAAGCATGAAGTGCTCCAAAATCTCCTGATAGCTAGCTGCATTGACCGCAGCTGACATGGCACCCCAGACCATCACTGACTGTGGGTACTTGACACTGGACTTCAGGCATTTTGGCATTTCCCTCTCCCCAGTCTTCCTCCAGACTCTGGCACCTTGATTTCCGAATGACATGCAAAATTTGCTTTCATCCAAAAAAAGTACTTTGGACCACTGAGCAACAGTCCAGTGCTGCTTCTCTGTAGCCCAGGTCAGGCGCTTCTGCTGCCGTTTCTGGTTCAAAAGTGGCTTGACCTGGGGAATGCGGCACCTGTAGCCCATTTCCTGCACACGCCTGTACACGGTGGCTCTGGATGTTTCTACTCCAGACTCAGTCCACTGCTTCCGCAGGTCCCCCAAGGTCTGGAATCGGTCCTTCTCCACAATCTTCCTCAGGGTCCGGTCACCTCTTCTCGTTGTGCAGCGTTTTCTGTCACACTTTTTCCTTCCCACAGACTTCCCACTGAGGTGCCTTGATACAGCACTCTGGGAACAGCCTATTCATTCAGAAATTTCTTTCTGTGTCTTACCCTCTTGCTCGAGGGCGTCAATGATGGCCTTCTGGACAGCAGTCAGGTCGGCAGTCTTACCCATGATTGCGGTTTTGAGTAATGAACCAGGCTGGGAGTTTTTAAAAGCCTAAGAAATCTTTTGCAGGTGTTTAGAGTTAATTAGTTGATTCAGATGATTAGGTTAATAGCTCGTTTAGAGAACCTTTTCATGATATGCTAATTTTTTGAGATAGGAATTTGGGGTTTTCATGAGCTGTATGCCAAAATCATCAATATTAAAACAATAAAAGGCTTAAACTACTTCAGTTGTGTGTAATGAATCTAAAATATATAAAAGTCTAATGTTTATCAGTACATTACAGAAAATAATTAACTTTATCACAATATGCAAATTGTTTGAGAAGGACCTGTATTTATCATGAATCTATAATGTGTAAACATTTATCAGCGTTTTCATTAAGATGCTAAGAGCAACAGCAAAGATTAAAATATGACCTAATATTTACCTACATTTATGCTTAAATAGATCATATACTTTAACAGTGTGAACTAAAACACCTATTGCTCTCTGTCTTTGTTAAAAAATTGCAAATTTGCAAGTTTGCAAATTATTTCTCTAATAGTTTCCCTAAAAGTGCAGTACTTCATTTTATTTACTAATAGGGTTCAATTTGAGACATTAGATTCAGACGTCCAGATTCACAGGAACTACAAGAATTTCAAAGACAATCTCCTGTGGATCTTCCAGGTAGGAAAACACAATACTTAATTTCAGTAATGTTTACATTTATAACAAATGAAAAAGTCAAATTCACTGCGCTCAACTTTTTTCTTGGGTGTGTCGATCAATCGACAATATATATTTAAGTAAAGGATCCACACTCGCTCAATCTTCTTGATAATTTACAATTAATTATTTAGCAACAGAGCATTCAGATGTTCACTGAAGAAAGCCTGTTGCCGAAATGTCTGAATGCTCCGTTACTAAATAATAAATTGTAAATTATCAGAGATTGAGTGAGTGTGGATCCTTTACGTTAAAACATTTACAATAAACAAATAGTTTACTTAACAACGCTTGCAAGCATATTAAATACAAATTTGATTTCTGTTTTATCTTGATCATTTATGAATACTTTTAGGAACACATAA
>NW_026129961.1:10190-30344 GCF_022985175.1 Labeo rohita | reverse complement strand
AGTTATTACCCCAGCATTGGTACTGGTATTGGTTTGGGTTTCTATATCTCTGGTAGTTGAAATTATGCGTTGTTGTTTTGCAGTACATGCGATACTGAGAACCAGTGCAGATGTATGTGTCATTATAAAGCACACATTCATAGACTGGACTAATTGCTGCAGGGATAAAGGTGCTATCGTTGTAGTTTGTCCAGAAGCAGGAGGATGACACACTAGAGTAGCACGTACAGGTGTCCTTATTACCAATGCACTCACAGTTTCCACTCATACAGTGGTAATGGTATCTACTGTAATGGAAATCATGTACACTTGTATTGCAGTAAATGCGGTACTGAGTACCAGTGCACATGTATGTGTCATTATAAAGAACACAGTCATAGACTGGGCTAACTGCTGTAGTGAGAGCAATGATATAGCCATGTGTGTCACAGAAGCAGGAGGACAAAATGCTATTGTAGCATATACAGGTATCCTTATTACCAATGCAGTTACAGTTTTTACTACTGCATTGGTACTGGTATTGGTTTTGGTTTCTATATCTCTGGTAATTGAAACTATGCATTCTTGTATTGCAGTACATGCGGTACTGAGCACCAGTGCAGATGTATATGTCATTATAAAGCCCACAGTCATAGACCGGACTAACTGCTGCAGGGATGGTATTACCATAATTTGTACAAAAGCAGGAGGATGAAGTACTAGAGCATGTACAGGTGTCCTTATTACCACGGCAGTCACAGATATTGCTTGCACAGCGGTGCTCACTTCTATTGTAATACAAATCATGTATACTTGTGTTGCAGTACATGTGGTACTGAGCACCCGCGCAGATGTATGATGTGTCGTTATAAAGCACACAGTCATAGACTGGAGTTGTAAAAGAAATGATATTGCCAAAAGCCACACAGAAGCAGGAGGAAAAAGTGCTAGTAGAGCATGTACAGGTGTCCTTATTAACAGTACAGTTACAGTTATTATTCACACACTGGTATTGGTCTTGGTACTGATATCTCTGGTAGGAGAAATCATGCATTTTTGTGTTGCAGTACATGCGGTACTGAGCACCAGTGCAGATGTACATGTCATTATCCAGCTTACAGTCCAAAACTGGACTAACTGCTGCTTTTGGTTCAGCAGCAGTGGTGGATATGAAACCTGAGGACAAGAAAAATTTTATCAAAGTCAGAATATAGAAATAGCAAACCAGGTGGATCCTCAGCTTGTTTAGCACATTTACTGTAATTTAAAACACTGCGTTTTTTTTTTTTTTTTTTTTTTTTTTCTTTCAACAGACTATACTGTTTATTTTTGATACATGCATTCTTAAAATGTATTAAATATTTTGTAAATCCATTTTGAAAGTGAAAATAACTAATTTGTTAAGTTGCATCCTTAGATGAATTATGACATTGAATAAGTACTTAGAAATGAATGTAACCAATTGTATTTAAAACAAAACAATCAACCAATACTGGCTTACACATACACAGGATTAAAGAGATGATAGTCAACAGTGACTGCACAACACCTGCCATAAAAAAGAGGACAGATATTAACATTTTTCATGATTTCTGAGTTATACTTGGATGTCACTTATGCTGCCCTCAAATCTGAATTGTTTTTCAAACTAGATCTTTAGGTGTAACGCCAAGCCAGCAGAGGGAGCCTTCACCCCAGTACTGCCTGCATGCTCCCTCTGCTGCTTCTACTGTCACTTCCTGTTTGGCAGTATATAAGGACTCACCATGTGCTCACACGTCGCGAAGTATTGCCAGTTTCACCTGCCTTACCAAGCGTTTATTATTACTCTGTTGGATTACCTGTTGCGACCTTGCTTTGTTTATGGACTCTTGATTTCACGGATTACCCCTGTTGGATTGTTTGCACGTTTGGACTGTTTTCAAGGTTTGACCCTTTTCTGCCCTTTGACTATCGCTCCCTGGATTTCCCTATTGTTACGGTTGCTTTCATGGACTGTCTGCTTGGTATTTGACCCACTGCCTGTTTAAACTCTCTGCTGTTTGGATTACGTTTACGTTTTGGACTGCTTCTCCGGTTATTGACCCTTTGCCTGTTTCATCGTGTATGTTTGCTGTTGTTTATAATAAACTTCTGCAATTGGATTCTACACCGCCTCAGTGTTCACGTTACAGAATACTTCGCCTCCCCTGAAGCCAGCAGAAGTTACAGCGCACACACAACCAGAATCATGAACCCAGCAGTATCCCGTCTCATCTGCCTTCGTCAAGGCGACCGGTCCATAGAGGAGTATGTCGAGGATTTTTGTGGACTGTGTTATCAAGTAGATTTTAATGATGTGGCACTTAAGGACTTTTTTCGTTTTGGTTTGAACGAGCCCATTAGTTCAAGTCTGCCAGGGGGAAAAATTTGTTGGTCACTGGAGGAATATATCGATCATGCTCTGCTCCTAAGCGGATCACCATACACTGTTGGGATTGTGGACGAGGGACCCCGCAATCCCGCAGTAACCACCACACCACAGCCTGTGCACGTCATGCCTGCCAAGCCAAAGCCTGTTCAAGCCACATCCACCAAGCCAAAGCCTGCTCCAGGGCCTGCTCACGCCATGCCTGCCGCTCCAGGGCCTGCTCACGCCATGCCTGCCGCTCCAGGGCCTGCTCACGCCATGCCTGCCGCTCCAGGGCCTGCTCACGCCATGCCTGCCGCGCCAGGGCCTGCTCACGCCATGCCTGCCGCGCCAGGGCCTGCACGCACGATGGCTGCCGCCACGCCAGAGTCTGCACGCAAGATGGCTGCCGCCACGCCAGAGTCTGCACGCAAGATGGCTGCCGCCACGCCAGAGTCTGCGCGCAAGATGGCTGCCGCCACGCCAGAGTCTGCGCGCAAGATGGCTGCCGCCACGCCAGAGTCTGCGCGCAAGATGGCTGCCGCCACGCCTGCGCGCAAGATGGCTGCCGCCACGCCAGAGTCTGCACGCAAGATGGCTGCCGCCACGCCAGAGTCTGGCAAGATGGCTGCCGCCACGCCAGAGTCTGCACGCAAGATGGCTGCCGCCACGCCAGAGTCTGCACGCAAGATGGCTGCACGCCAGAGTTTGCTCACAAGATGGCCGCCATTCCCAAACCTGTTCACAAGATGACCACCGTCCCAGAGCCAATCTACAAGATGGCTGCCTTCCCCAAGCCAGTTCACAAGATGGCTGCCATCCCAGAGCCACTCCACCAGGTAATCGCTGTCTCCAAGCCACGCCTCATGATGGCACACGTACTGGACTCACCCCTAATGGCTGTATGGGCAGCTAAAATGACAGCTACTGTTCCTGCACCAAGTCAAGCTGCAGAACCAAGTCAAGCTGCAGAACCAAGTCAAGCTGCAGAACCAAGTCAAGCTGCAGAACCAAGTCAAGCTGCAGAACCAAGTCAAGCCACAGTTGCTGCTCCAGGGTCAAAAGCTTCCGAGTCCAGTCGAGTTCCAGGGTCAAGTCAAGTTTCCAAGTCCAGTCAGGCTTCCAAGTCAAGTCTTACAGCTGTTCTCCACGAGTCATGCCAAGTCACAGCTGTGGTTCCCCACGAGTCGAGCCAAGTCACAGCTGTGGTTCCCCACGAGTCGAGCCAAGTCACAGCTGTGGTTCCCCACGAGTCGAGCCAAGTCACAGCTGTGGTTCCCCACGAGTCGAGCCAAGTCACAGCTGTGGTTCCCCACGAGTCGAGCAAAGTCACAGCTGTGCCCCACGAGTCAAGCCACGTCACAGCTGTGCCCCACGAGTCAAGCCACGTCACAGCTGTGCCCCACGAGTCAAGCCAAGTCACAGCTGTGCCCCACGAACCAAGCCATGTCGTTCCTGAGCCAAGCCATGTCGTTCCTGAGCCAAGCCATGTCGTTCCTGAGCCAAGCCATGTCGTTCCTGAGCCAAGCCATGTCGTTCCTGAGCCAAGCCATGTCGTTCCTGAGCCAAGCCATGTCGTTCCTGAGCCAAGCCATGTCGTTCCTGAGCCAAGCCATGTCGTTCCTGAGCCAAGCCATGTCGTTCCGTAAGGACTCTGCGCCAATGCCCCCAGAAGTGGCAGCCCCGGCTGCAGAATCTCCTCAAGGGGCGGCGTTTCCCCACGGACTCTCTGCCTGTCCAGTCACGGCCATGAAGGCCATTTATAATTGCCCTGCCACACCTGCCCAAGCATCTGCGCCCATGCCCCCAGAGGTGTCAGCGCAAGCTGTAGATCCTCCTATGGGGGCGGCGTCCTATCATGAACTCTCTGCCCGCCATGTCGCTATCAAGAAGGCCAAAGAAATCATTCATTTGCACACCGCTCTGCCTGCCCTGCAATGGCTCCCTGCTACGCCTGCTCTGCCTGCCTCGCCATGGCTTCCTGCTCTGCCTGCTCTGCCTGCCTCGCTATGGCCTCCTGTTCTGTCTGCTCTGCCTGCCCCACCATGGTTCCCTACTCTGCCATTGTGCCACGGCCCTGGCCTTCCAGTACTTCATGGTCTGCTACTGCTTCACGGCCCAGGACCTCCAGTGTTCCACTGTCTGTCATTGCTCTGCGGCCCAGGCACGTCAGTATTTCACGGTCTGCTGTCGCTCCACGGCCCAGGTCCTCCAGGTTTCTACTGTCTGCCACAGCACCGCGGCCCAGGTCCTCCAGTGCTTCACTGTCTGCCACTGCTCCATGGTCCAGGTCCTCCAGTGCTTCACTGTCTGCCACTGCTCCATGGCCCAGGTCCTCCTGTGCTTCACTGTCTGCCACTACTCCATGGTCCAGGTCCTCCAGTGCTTCACTGTCTGTCCCTGCTCCACGATCTAGGCCCACCTGCTCTACATGGACCTGGCCCTCCATCCCACCCCCTGTTTTGCCTCTGTTCCCCCACCCACCTGGACTGTTGTTTGAGCGCCAGGAGTCGCTCCTAGGGGGGGGGATTCTGTAACGCCAAGCCAGCAGAGGGAGCCTTCACCCCAGTACTGCCTGCATGCTCCCTCTGCTGCTTCTACTGTCACTTCCTGTTTGGCAGTATATAAGGACTCACCATGTGCTCACACGTCGCGAAGTATTGCCAGTTTCACGTGCCTTACCAAGCGTTTATTATTACTCTGTTGGATTACCTGTTGCGACCTTGCTTTGTTTATGGACTCTTGATTTCACGGATTACCCCTGTTGGATTGTTTGCACGTTTGGACTGTTTTCAAGGTTTGACCCTTTTCTGCCCTTTGACTATCGCTCCCTGGATTTCCCTATTGTTACGGTTGCTTTCATGGACTGTCTGCTTGGTATTTGACCCACTGCCTGTTTAAACTCTCTGCTGTTTGGATTACGTTTACGTTTTGGACTGCTTCTCCGGTTATTGACCCTTTGCCTGTTTCATCGTGTATGTTTGCTGTTGTTTATAATAAACTTCTGCAATTGGATTCTACACCGCCTCAGTGTTCACGTTACATTAGGACTACTGACTGTTAAATTTCAAACAATATTTATATGGTGCCATATCGTAATGGCTTAACCAATAGAATGATGCCATGAGGTTTTGCTGTTTAGATTATAAACAAACAAACAAACAGACTAAATACATACATACATACATATTTGCTGCCTGTCTGAACAAAGTCAAACTGAATTCAACATACTTTCTATTTTCAGATCAGATCACTAAAGTGATGAGCTCAAACTATGAAAGAGTGGTTCAATGTGTCATTTTCACGCATACATTGATCCTCATAGTCCTGACCTTAACCACATAAAAAAATCTTTGGGATGTGCGTGAGAACAATTTACAGAGTTGTTCTACATTCCCATCATCAATACAAGATTCCAGAAAAAACAAAAAAAAAACAAAAAAAAAACGTAAACTCTGGATGGAAATAAATGTTGTGGCATTGTACATGGTTGTCAAAACAATGCCACACAAATGTGTGCTGTAAACATTTTAAATGCACATAAAATACATGCAAATTTCAATTAAAAAATTAATAATTTATTGTTTTAGCAAAAGTTTTTTAAAGGGTTACTCCACCCCAAAATGAAAATTTTGTCATCATTCACTTACCCCCATGTTGTTCCAAACCCGTAAAAGCTTTGTTCGTCTTCGGAACACAATTTAAGATATTTTGGATGACTGTCCCATTAACTGCCAAGTAAATACCAGTGTCAAGGCCCAGAAAAGTATGAAAGATGCAGTCAAAATAGTCTGTCTGCCATCAGTGGTTCAACCATAATTTTACGACATTACTTTACTTTATTCAACAATTTGTCACCGTTGCGCCATTTAGGGAGTGTCCGCTGGACAGAAACTGTGTACGCTGTTCTGTGTTAGCCACACCACACGGATACGTTTTCTACGTTTATTTGTACTTTGATTCGAATGAAAACAGCATATCACGCAGCTGACATTCTCCAAAATGGTGATATGGTGACTCGGAGGAGACGAATTGTTGAAGAAATTTGTTTGTTTAGTTTCTGTACAAAAAGTATTCTCGTAGCTTCATAAAATTATGGTTAAACCACTGATGGCAGATGGACTATTTTGACAATGTCTTTCATACTTTTCCGGGCCTTGACAGTGGTATTTACATGGCAGACAATGGGACAGTCACGAGCCTCCCAGTTTTCATCCAAAATATCTTAAATTGTGTTCCAAAGATAAAGCTTTTACGGGTTTGGAACGACATGGGGGTAAGTGATTAATGACAACATTTTCATTTTGGGGTGGAGTAACCATTTAATTATCATATATTTAATTATCAATCAGTACTCAATATATGCAATATGCGGGAAGGGCATCCGGCATAAAACGTGCCAAAACGGCTGTGTGGATCACTCTGCTGGCGACCCCTGATAAAGGGAGCAAGCTAGAGGAGAGATTTTCTAAATCAAAACAGGAAAAATGCTTACTTTTAAAAACAATGATCATCATTATGGAGTCTGATGGTCCACTGTGTTTAATATTTATTCAGCAAACCAGATCAGGCATTGATTCCTGAAATAAATTAAGACATAACAAAAATTAGCTGTGGACAGCAGGGAATGTAGAAACAACCTGAGGGTGAAACACTGTCAGTTTAAACAATTAGAAATGAGCTACAGGGGTGTAAATACTATTATTAATAAAGTCTGTTTGTTGCTTCCCGATTATTAAAAAGCCAGCCATTCTCATATTTAGGAATCCACCAGAGATATTCAGCACAGCCTGAAAAATGTGCCAACCAACGCTACATTGAAAGATTTACACATTTGGCTCAGTTGTGAGTGATTAAAACCCTTACATACGCATGCTTTTGTGAGCCTACATTTATAGATTTGTTTGCTATACTAAAAAAAAAAAAAAAAATGGCGTAGAAACAGTTTTCACTTGAAAATTGCTAGTAAATTTTGCAGTGAATTACAAAGAAATAGGAAGTAACACACTAAATTCAGTTATATTTTTCCTCCCTTTGCCTGTAAAACCCTTTAACCCCTACTCACAAACCTTGAACAGCCCTCTGATTTTTTTAAATGCTCTTATTACACATACATCACACCTCATGGCACATAATGAAGTATATTTATTTTGAAAAGGTTAGTAGTTCATCCTGAGGATGAATATCAAAGATTTAGATGACTTAACTTTTAAAAAAGTTTTTCAATGTTTAGCCTAAATAGCATGAAACATGTACAGTATCAAAAACAGCTATTGGAACCAAAATTGCAAAAATTGATTGATTGATAGTAACACTAAAGAATTTCATTCTTGTTCAAATATGTACAGAGGGTCTTACCTGATATGAGTTTACATGTAGTCATCTTCACCCATCTAGACTGACTACACAGAGATATTTTTGTATCAGATGTTTCTATGACAATTATCTGCTCATCTAATGAGGAAACATATTTTGTCATCCATTCCTGCTGAAATTCAAATTCATATTCAAATGTATACAAAAAAAAAAGATGCAGCAAAAACTAATCAGTCAAAAACAACGATCATACAGTATTTTGAAAAAAAAAAAAAAAAAAAAAAAAAGTTTATAAAAGGATTACCATCTTAGGCATCCATATTAGCCATGGCACATATTTTCAAAGCAGACTGTGCAAAGACAACAAGAGCTCCACATCCATCTTCAATGCAAGAAACCCAGCAAAAGTGACCAAAAGCTCATTAAAGTCGTCTTCACTAAAACTCCACCCTGTCAAATATTCTTGCTCAGTGTGAATATATAGGAATCCGTTGTTTCCATATTGTAAAACTTTATGAATATTTTGTCTTAACTAGGCCTAGAGAGTTTCTGTGTAGATCATAATGCCATGTAATTTGGAATCTGCATGAAGAATATGAAGAAATCTGCATGAAGAAACATTTAGAGTTTAACACTGACTAACCTACCAAACTAACCAACCAAGCATAATTACAAATATTTATATCAACAAAATTTCTCAAAATCAGAACACATTTTAAAACAGATTCCCTATACCACAAAGCTCTTGTTATCAATAATCTGATTTAAAGAATGAATAAACACTTGACAGCTTTTGAAGCTGGAAAAAAAAAAAGTTATAATGGATATTTGCTTTTGGTTATAAAAAGGAAAAGGCTATAAATTAAATCTTGTAACCTTGACTGTGATAATTGTCACGGGCGTCGTGTGTGGGAATGAGGAGTAGGAACGAGGAGATCCGAAACATAGATCCGGACTTTTATTTAAATAAACCACACTAGGAACAGGACGAACAGGAACAGCAGGGAATACACACGTAAACATAACGCACGAGACTTTAAAAACCAACAAAGACACAGGGAACAGAACCAAACTTAAATAACCAGGCTAATCAGTGGAAGACAGGTGTGAATGATTAAACAATGACGTAATAATAGGCACGGAACAGGAAAGACCAAATAAGGGCATACACAGGGAGAAACCACAGAAACAGTCCACAGGGGTGTGACATTACCCCCTCCCTCCCATAAGGCGTGACTCGCACCATAATAAATACACCAGGGAGGGAGGGAGGGTGGGCACCCTGGAGGCTCGTGCAGGGCAGACACAGGAGGGAGAGGCGGTACGCCTCCAGGGCAGACCATACAGTCCGGGATGCCACGGCGGGTCAGGTAGCTCAGGGAGCCACGGCGGAGCATACAGTCCTGGATGCCATGGCGGGTCAGGGAGGCATATATGGCTTGCCATACTCAACGCCATTAGTTCAGAGCACGGAGCGGCTGCCAGCCGATTTGAGCGCGGGGCCGTGGCCGGAGTTCGTGAGCGGGCCGCGGTAGGAGTCTGTGAGCTGGCCGCGGGTTCTGGGCGTTTTGGTGGTTCAGGACTGAGGAAGCAGATGGAGCCTTGGACCAGGGGGGTTCGTTTGGGGCCGGGCAGGCGGTCCGAACCGTTGGCGCGGCATGTTGGGGCTCCAGACATGGTGTGAGCTGATATGACCCAGCGTGCTTCAGAGGGGGCCGGACGACGAGACATGTAATCCTCCTCGACTTCGAAATCAGACCCATTCAAATCTAATTCAAAGGACTTTCGATCAGGGGATACTCACATCGCAACGGATTGTCTCTTTGTCCAAATAATATGGTTTTGATTAAAATTCTCATCTTTTGTCTTTTTACTAACAAATCAATGAAAAACGGAAAAGAAGCATTCATAAATTTGATTATTATCACTGAGAAAATAATTACAAATCACACTAAATATTCTTGTAAAATAACAGAGAAAATTAAAGCAAACATAAATCACTTGAAGAGTCTGATGTACATAAGTCAATGACAAATGAAAAACAAACAAACAAACAAACAAATACATACATACATACATACATAAAACACAATAAAACACAAATTTACATCCAAACTGATGACCACAATAAATGTATGTTAGGTTAATGACTGTTATTCAGAACTGATACTTATGTATTTTACTGTACAATAATGGCTCATCAGTCATTTTCAATGAATTATGTAGTCCTCAGTTGTGTCCACAGCAAAGACATCTGAAAAACTTCCTGTCCTGCTGCCTGACCTGGACAAGAATGAGACGAGAGGAGCTGAGTGACTTCATGAAATCCATTTAACCTCTGAAACATGAACCTCAATGGAGTAAGGAATCACGTGGTTTATTTATTTTTTTGTTTGTTTGTTTTAAGTAAATACTGATGTTTACCTTTTCTTTCATATACTGTGAAATGCTATACATGTGGAGTGGTATGTTAAAATTGGTTAAAACTCATTAGTGAGGACAAGAAATGAAAGCTGGATGTAAAAGTTTGAAGTAGTTTTAAAAGAAAACCTTTTTCAGCTTAAATTATTATTATTATTATTATTTTTTTCAGTTGGAGTTCGAATAGTTTTGGCTCATTTAAACAATCCATCACAGGATAGAAAATGGAAGTGTAACTGATTAAACAACTGCCTGACATTCCTCTCAAAGTCACAGATTACCAACATAAGAATCTGTAATATTCCTTAACATTCCAGAATTTACATGGTAATTGATGGTAAATTGGATACACGTCTGACTTCATCAGAAAGATAAAGGTTCCCTGCTGGGAGTTCAAGATCAGGAAGAGGATCTCCAGCAGCTTACTGCCATTAGTGAAGAAACACAGAATCCAGGTGCAACCCTCTATCCCCCTAAAATGACTGCTCAGCCCCCCTAAAATTTTGCGATTAGCTCCATAAACTGTATACAAATTCGTGATGGCCTCAGTCCCCTTTAAATTTCATAAGAAAGTAGCGGCAAACTTCGATCGGCTCCTCCCGTCTTTCGGCGCGTTCTTCTTTTTCAATCTGCAAACGGCGGCACAGAGTGAGAAACAGAGGACAAGGTGTGTTTATTAATAGATTGTTATAATATCTGCATCTGTGCGGTTCTTTGTCATAAAAGGAGCAATCGGTTCCCCATCTACTGTATTTTACGCTGTGTTCACCCCTCATCACACCACAGCTGACTTTATAAAACGACCATGTTTTGATTTTCCATTGTTAAAATTTAACATCCAATATAATGCATATTCCAGTGCATGTGCAATAAAGTTTGCATACTTAAGGAAATAGGGTTGTAAATGCAAACCGTAATTTATATATATACACACACACATATATATAAATATATATATATATATATATATATATATACATACATGTATATATACATATATATAGGTTTTTAAAAGATTTTTGGGTCAGCACACCTTAATAGCTTCAACAATTGATTGCCAATTAAGTTTAGAATACATTGAATTTAGGCCCAGATTATGCAGAGCTGTAATAGCTGCTAATGGTGGATATTTTGATGAATCGAAAATTTAAGTTATTTCTATGTATAAACTGTTTATGTAATAAAATATGTTTTTGTAGTTTGTGTTGTCTCTTATCAGTGCTAAATTACCACAAATTTAAAAGGATTAATGCCAATATTTTCCAAAACCCAACTTTTCTAGGGCGTTTCTTTTCTAGGCGTAACTTTTGGAGGGCAGTGTATATATTATAATTCCCTCACTAAAATGAAAATCCTAGAATCGCCCCTGGTTCAGATCAATGATAATCTTCATAAAACTAACCACATTCAACTGCAAAGTAGAAGAGTAATTAAAGTAATTACATCAAAATCATCAAAGATAAGAAATGCATTTACTAGTAGTATGAGGCAAACAGGACCCATAAAACTCAAGATAAAGCCTTTAATCCATTTTATTCCAGCAGCCATTTGGATAAAAAGAAAATAACTGAACGAATTTGTCAGAAATACTATTTCAAGTGCTGACTGGTACAGTATTCAAATTTTGTGCATGACATTAACACAGCATGTGTCAAAGCTTTTATCAGACAGCAGAAATGTCACAAAACCCCCAAGCTGCTTTATTTCCTTCTAACCAAATTAACTTGAAAACAACAACAACAACAACAACAACAACTCACTGTTCGCTGCATTATCCTTCAGGAACCAGACCGACAGACACACACACACCACAACCAGAGCAAACAGATATCCAATCACACAGGAATCCACTGCTAAGCACCTCCCTCTTTTTGGAGCTGATCTGTGATAGGTTCTTCACACAGATGAAGAGCAGCACAGCTTCAATGAACATCCACACAAAGCCGAAGAGAAAGAGAAAGAGCTGAAGGCCTGAGATCACGACACACAACACTTCACAGCATTCAACAGATCCAGCAGTGGGTCGCTCTGACAAAACATGTCAGAGTACATGAGTGCCAAATCCGTGCTTGTAATAAATGGAGGCCAGTGTAACGGTTGTTCCTCTGCGTTGTGTTGATTTTTATTTGAATAAAGGATTTTCCACACACAACTGGTTTTGGTCACGGGTGATTTAATTGTAGTGCCTGCAAAATTAAACACAAAACCACACAGGCACGGTTATCGGCTCTGCTCTGCAATGCCTCTCTCCTCTAATGGCATCACCGGAAAGAGGACACAATTCACAACATACGTTTACATTATATGTAATAATATCAATAATATTTAACAATGACAATACTAATAAGTGAAATTTGTAAGCATTTTTACATTCAAATAATTCAAAAGAGCATTACAGTGTTTCTTAGATACCAATTAACATACCTGAATAATAAAACACAAAACCATACAGGCACGGTTATCGGCTCTTCTCTGCAATGCCTGTTAACCACAACGTATATGTTAAGTGCACCAGGTAGTTAATTTTTGAATACACAGCATCTGACTTCGTCAATATAATATTCATTATCTTCATAAAATAAAATATATACCTATATAAACATATAAATCTTTGTATATCATTAAACGCGTTATTAGCCACTTAGCCGCTGCACACACAGCGTCGCCATTACACGCAGCTCGCTATTCATCCGATAACAGCAATCAAACTTCATTTAACACATTAATAACTCAAAATAACGGTTTGACATAACGTCAGATTGAATACTTTCTCACATTTGATCTTTTAAACATGAAGTGAACGCTCATGAAACCGTACCTCTCTCCTCTAATGGCATCGCCTGAAAGAGGACGAGCCTAGATTGCGCTGCGATTTCCTTCTCTCAATTGCGCATGACGTCAGCCGACGTGCATACTGTGATTATCACCTCTGATAAGAGCGCACAACCTTCTTTCAAAATAAAATACCCCATAACAAATAATTAAAATAAAATAAAGTTCCATAAATAAATAAAATGAATAATCTGGTGTAACAACATATCCCTGCTACACTAGGGAGTGCTTAACTGAACTGAACGTTTACTATCGCCTTCTTCCTTGCATTACATCACTGAACAGGTAATATCCTACACAGTGCTCAAACACTCCTTAAAGAGGCAGCATCACACAAATTAGAATCTTCCTTAAAGGGACTATACTCTATAGCATCTCTCCCCCCCCCTAAGAATCAACGTTATTAACCCAGCATAGTCCAAACAGAACTTCCCCTTAAGACCCATCACAGACTATAAAACTGTAATTTACACTATAATCTACAGATTAAGCCTTGTAGGTGCTTTCTTTTGACGTTCTGATCTCCTTAAAGTCTCTACAGCTTTCTCATGGGAGGTTGGTACACTATCCAGAGGTACAGGTGCCTCCAGTGGCACCGGAACAGCCGTTTCCTCAGAGCTCTGTGCAGAAGCTGGGGAACAATAGTCTGTTAAGGGGGGAGAAAAGGAAGGAAGGGGAAGAAGGGGGAAGAAGAGAAAAAGAAGGAAAAAAGAGAGAAAAAAGGGAAAAAATGAGGAGGAAAGAGAAGAAAGGGATTTTTTCCTTTTTGTCTTCCAAAGCATTGTATTTGCAATGTGTGTTTACAATAAAATATTTTTAAAAACTTTTTTTTTTTTCAGTTTTCCTATATATTTATATGGGAAAAGGGTGATCACAAGCTTCCTGGTTGCTATGTTTTTATTTATTTATTTATTTTTTTTTATCAGTAAAAATCCCATATATTATGTCCATATTAATTAAGACATTTCTGAAACAATAAATTAAAATTTTATTAATTTGATATTACTGATTGTTAATATTTTTTCAGTTCTTTCACAGTTTTTTGCAATTTTAGTTATATATTTCTGCTGCAGTTATTTTCTAAAAAATATAGTAAAAAAATAGTCCATTTATGAAAGATTCTTAAAATTTCTCAACATTTTCAAAAGTGCCTATAACCTTTGAATGATACTGTAGCAAATTAAAATATACAAAAGAGAGAGAGAGAGTTATTTAATGATGACCAAACTTTTATTTTTCAATCAGTCATAGCCAATTATTTATTTATTCCTTGAATCATTCAAGTTTTGTATCAAGTGCTGCACGTGCAAAATAGAAAACAGAACAATATTTATAAATAATAATTTCCATTTTCCATGGCTCTTGTGCATTCATTGATAGTGCAAAAGAACAGAAAACACACCCAATACACATAAATAAAACTGTAAAATATTCATAACTATTGTGCATTCTTTGTAAGTGCAGACGAACATAGAACTATTCACATAAATAAAACTTTCTCTGTTGTGCAAAGAAAGAAAAAAAACTATATACATAAATAACTCCACATCAAAGATCAGTGTTTCTTTCTGTCTTTTTTCATTTTGTTTTTTTAATATCCTCCAACCACTGCTCCTTGGATACTGTCTCTACAGAGGGGCAGTATATACTTTGGCTTAGTGCTCATCTAAACAAAATAGGAAAATAACAGTAAATAATGTGCATTTTTGCTAATTATTGGAGAACTACACATGTTTTTATTTACTTATAATTATACAACCATCAAACTTAATAATGTCAACCATTAAAACTATTAAACATCAAACTACAAATAAAGCAAAACAAGGTTACACTTTATTTTGAGCTATTACACTTCAGTTATAAGTATCTAAATATTAAATTACTACATGCTTTTACTATAGGGCTAAGATTAGTGCTTTGTTTGGTTTATGGTTAGTTGCATGCATCCAATTCTGCATAATTTACTGTTATTATTATAGTAATTATAGTACTACTATAGTAAAATAAAGTGTTAAAAAAATGCATTGTTAATTTAGTTAAAAACTGTGATTATACATATGATAATCAATCTGAAAAAAGGACATAGTGACTACACCTCTGTATAGTAAAACCATGGTTAATTTTTGTAAGGGATGTCTATATCTATAACTATAGCATTGCTTTTTTATTCAAATTATTATTTGTAGTACATGTATCTGTTTATAAAAATAGTACTACACAAAACATGATTACTACATTTGTACTATAGCAAAACACATTAAATTTTCATGAGAAATGACTATGTCTACAACTTTACATAGTTTTGTACTAAATGTGTTTAATAAATGTGTTTAATATGCAAAATTACAAGCAAACGGTGTTTAATATGTGAGATTATAGCCAAGTCGTGAAAACAAAACATGGTTACTACAACTTCACCATAGTATAACCATGGTAAATGACTATATATACAAGCATAACGTTTTTTTTTTCATTCAGATAATAACTTAACGTTATTAATAATATTCTGTTTATACAGTTGTTATCGATCTGCCAAAAACAACTGTTACTACAAGGTTACTACTCGTTCACTATAGTGAATTTCCATAAGGAATGATTATATCTACAGATGTAACACTTTTTCCTCCATTTAAATCAAACGTCAGAACGACTAAATTAAGTTCAATAAGATGACGTGCAAATCGTGTTTAATTGTGGGCGCGAGGCAATAAGTTCGTTTGTAAACACAAAACATGAATGAACGACGGACAAAAACGCAACGAATTGCTAATTGAGAACATGAAACAGAAAGGGGGAGAAAAAAAAAAAACATTTATTACTTACTTTGTAAAGTTTTCCGTTACCCCGCTGGTATGACTTTTTTATTTGCCTCAGAATGAAGCTAAGCACGGTGAGTGGCTGCATCCATTCGCGTTCGGCAACGCGATTGGCTCGCAACGATGGAGAGCGAGCGATGCGATTGGCCCTCGTCCATTCTCGCAACGCAGAGCGATTGGCGCCTCGTCCATTCTCACAATGGATTCAGGAGAGCGAGCTCGGCGATTGGCTTTCGTCCATTCTCACAATGGAGAGCGAGCAGACGCCTGATCCATAGGCCCCCACTTCTTCAGATCCATTCTCACCCTGGAGACAACCCCACTGCTCTTTAGCTGGACAGCTTCTCAGATGATCCTGATGACGACGGACATCCCGCCCATCCAGCCTCACCACACAAGCAGTCTCACGTTCCTGAAAGCTCTGTTCTCTCGCATGCCTGTCATGCCAAGCTTTCTGCTTCCCTTGCTGGACTCTCACTTTCTCCTCAACATTTGGACGCAGCAAATCCAGGCAAGATTTCGGCTTCTGCCCCATCAACATCTCGGCTGGCACCAAGCCGGTAGTAGTCTGCGGAGTAATCCGATACTGAAACAGGAAGCGAGAGAGGTTAGTTTCAAGACTTGCCCCCGACGTCTTCTTTAAGCCCTCCTTCAATGTCTGCACTGCTCTCTCGGCCAGTCCATTTGATGCTGGATGGAAAGGTACGGTACGGACGAATTTTTGAAATAGCTCTGCCGTAAAGGTTGGTCCATTATCAGTGACAACTCCATCAGGCAGTCCATGTACTGACAACACTTGGCGTAGCGTCTCGATTGTCACAGAAACTGTAATGTTTTTCAAGATGTGTGCTTCCAGCCACTTGGTGTGAACATCCACCATGACCAATCATGTGGACCTCCTGTAACACTCTGGCTCGTCCTGGTGGTGGCACCACCACCCTTGAACCCCATAAGATGCAACCGTCCTGAACTGAAACCTCATGTTTTCTTTTCTCAAGAGGTTTCATCTCCAAATCCACAACAGTGGGTGGCCAACCCTGTAGAACAAACCTTTTGACTTTCGACAAAACCTCTCTCCATCCAAGTTTTGATCTGCTTTGCACTCACTGGTGAGTCATTCAATTTCTCCAGCAGAAAAACGGTTTCAGGAGGCAGGGGAGTGGATGCCGGGGTGACTGGAAGTGGCAACCAGCTTAATGCGTCCACATTGGCATTTTCTTTCCCCACTTGATATACTATACGGTATTGATAGGTAGACAATGTCAATGCCCACCTCTGGATATGAGCTGATGCCATGGAAAGAATACTCCTACAATCGCTGAACAGGCTCATCAGCGGCTTATGGCCCGTGAAGACTGTGAATGGACGACCATAGAGAAATTGGTGAAAACGTTTCACAGCAAATACAATGGCCAGTCCTTCTTTGTCCAGTTGAGAGGACCCCCTTTCCGCTTTAGTAAGCGTCCTAGACGCAAATGCAATGGGTTTCTCTGAACCCTCCTCCATCACATGTGACAGTACGGCACCAATGCCGTATGGTGAGGCATCACAAGACACTGTCAGGTCTTTCTCTGGGTCAAAATGGACTAACACCCTGGCCGACTGCAGCAGATTTTTGACTTTCGTGAAGGCAGCCACCTGCGCTGCTCCCCACTTCCACTGGCAATCCCGGTGCAATAACTGGTACAATGGAGCCAGTACAGTTGATAGATCAGGCAAGACCTTCCCGTAATATGTCACCATGCCCAGGAATGATTTAAGCTCTGACACATTTCCCGGCTTGGGGGCCTCCTTAATGGCCCTGACTTTTTCTGGCATGGGATAGAGGCCCTGGGCTGATATTTGATGTCCCAGGTATGTTACACTCTCGGCTTGGAATGTACATTTGCCTTGTTTTAACCGCAGCCCTGCCTCCGACATCCTTTTAAGAACCTGATCCAGGTTACTGAGGTGCTCCTCTTCTGTTTTCCCTGTGATTAAAATGTCATTGAGGTACACTGCCACGTGTGGAATTCCCCGCAACAGGCTTTCCATTGTCCTTTGAAAAATGGCCAGGCTAGATGCCACCCCAAACACCAGCCTGTTATATTTAAACAGCCCTTTGTGAGTGTTGATCGTGACGTATTGCTTTGACTCCTCATCTAGCAACAACTGTTGATAGGCATGACTCATGTAAAGCTTAGTGAAAGTTTTGCCTCCCGCCAGCATTGAGAACAAGTCCTCCACTCTTGGAATAGGGTAAGTCTCCAGTTTTGCTGCCTGATTGATTGTCAGTTTATAGTCTCCACAAATGCGGACTGTACCATCCTCTTTCAGCACAGGAACAATTGGGGCTGCCCAATCAGAAAACTGAATTGATTCAATGATCCCGAGCTGCTGAAGCCTCTCTAGTTCCTTTTCCACCTTGTGCTTCATTGCAAATGGAACAGACCGGGGTTTAAAGAAACAAGGTGTAGCACTGGGCTCCACACAAAGTTTCACAAAGGTGCCCTTCAGAGTGCCCAGCTCATCCTTAAACACAGCTGGATACTTTGCAACCACATCCTCTGCATGAAGGCCTCTTATTAGCCTAATCTCACCCCAGTTTAACTTAATTTTACTGAGCCAATCCCACCCCAGCAGGCTCTGTCCTGTTCCTTTGACAACAAGTAAGCGAGCATCAGCCCGCTGACTGCCATAGGCAACCTTCACAGTCACAGCACCCAGTATGGGAATAATCTCCCCGGTATACATTCTCAGTTTAATGGTAGACTCACATAACGCTGGTGTCTGATCTTTAGACCATAACTTCCCACAAGTGTCTTCACTGATGATCGATGCTAAAGCTCCTGATTATGTTCCTATTTGTTCTCTGTTTTTGCCATGGGATTGACATCCCGTGGTAACTAGGAATTCACAAGCTCCAGTCTGGATCCAGAACACTTAAGAAGAGATGATGCCAACCCCACAGAGGACTTCAGATGATGCCAACCCTGAAAACATACAGCACTACCGAATTCTGCTACTAATTTATAGTGTTCTTTGTCTGTTTGATTGCGTCATTAATTGATCTTTACCACACATCTCTGCCATATGTACATCAAGCTACTACTACATATATTGTAAAAATGTCAATTTGGTGTAAAGCTGCTTTGCAACGATATGTATTGTGAAAAGCGCTATGCAAATAAATTTAAATTGAATGGAATTGAATTGAATTTTGTCAGTATAATCAGTCCGAGCAGGCTACTACATTCTCGCCAACCCATATGATTCGTTGGCTGAAATGTGCCGTTTATCCTCGTCGCCAAATATGTAATAAATAGAGGCCAGGCAGTGCTTAACTTAACTGAACGTACCACCTTCTTCCTTGCATTACATCACTGAACAGGTAATATCCTACACAGTGCCCAAACACTCCTTAAAGAGGCAGCATCACACAAACTAGAATCTTTGCATGATGAGAGTGAATGTTGACAGATGAATGCAGGAACACGCAGTGTAGCTGCTGTTGGTCTTTAAAACAGAACAACCATCTACAATCCACTCGCTGATATTCCAGTACACACATGACAGAGAACCACTGGGATTAAAATCCTAAAAAACAAAGAATAAAATATCAGAACACTGAATATTAGATGTTTTTAGATGTTCATCAGTGCTCAGGTTGGGCAAACAGAATTTAGCCTCTCACTCTGTGCCAGAAAGGTGAAGTTGACTGGTTTGGTGAGTTTAGTGTTGGAGGTTTTGGAAAGAGTAGTTGAGATCACAGTGGACATCATGGTTTTAAATGTGTCATTTGATGTGTTGAAGAAGTCTTGCTTCAGTAGACTCTCCATCGTGGTGTAGATCTTGAAAGCCACAGCAGCTGATCCTGTGTGACAGAAACAGAAGCTTATATGCAAAACTAATACTGCTAATGCTAACATGAGTGAACTCCATTACATTTTTTTCTCATGACTTCTCTACTGGAACACAGTCCACTCGGGTGTGACATCATTCCTAGCTCCTATCTGAATTCCTAGGAAAATCTAATGCAGTCGGCGCCGATAGCCTTGTGGTTAGTGCGCCGACATGGCGCCCCGAGTTTGATTCCCTTCTCGCGGTCTTTTGTCGATCCCACCCCACTCTCTCCACTTAATACTTTCCTGTCTGCTCTCTACTGTCCTATCTAATAAAAAAGCCCCCAAAAAGAAAGAACATCGAAAGCAGCATAAGTTTGTTCCAGCTCTGCGTGTCCTTGTGCACTTGTTTTGGTTTTTATTCTATTTTGTTTATCAAATTTATCTGCATGTGGATCCATCTCATCTCTCCTTTGTCCAAACAAGCATTACACACTGTATATCACATTGCAGAGTTAGCTACTAAGTTGCAAATTTAACTTTTAAAATGGAATATCGCATAAAATATGTTCTATTCCAT
>NW_026129961.1:5000-9690 GCF_022985175.1 Labeo rohita | reverse complement strand
CAGTTTTCGAACTGGAGCAGCAGCAGGTGCAGGAGAGGCAGAAGGGGCAGGAGGAGCAGAGGAGAGGCTGAGCCTGAGAGCCTGTGGGGCAGCAAACAGAACAGGCCCTGTTGGTCCCTGTGAGGCCATTGGTGTCAGCATCACCAGTTGAGCACCTGGGGGTGGAGCAGGGAAGAGTTGCCGCTGGGCTGGAGGTTTCTCAGCTGGTGGCGATACCACTGGGGCTGAAGGGATGTTCCTCTTCCTCTTTGTCTGTGCCTGGCCCACAGTGCTACTGGGCAGGTGGTATTGGTGAGCTGGACCTGGTTGGGGGGGCGCAGTTGGGGGGCGCACGTTGGCTGGGAGTAAAGGATCAGCTGCCACAGACAACCGGCTAGGCAGTTGCAGACCTTGCATTAATACTGCACTGTCCTGCTTCTTCACCCTCCTGTTGTGCCACTGAACCAATGTGGTGTGGCTCACATCCACAAGCTGCATGGTGGTCTGCTGCATAACAGCAGCATTGGTCAGGATGCGTTGCCTTATTTTTCTATAGTCCTCCAATATAAGGTCCCACCTGGAAAATGTGCCAATCCCCTTCTTCTTTGGACTCTTATGGATGGCACAGAGCTTGACAAAGATGGTCTCTATCAGGCGACAGCAATCTGGCCATTGGGCAAGTGGGGCAGTGGTGGTGAGAGCATGCCTCTTCAAACTCTCCACCCCTGGGGTAAACTCCTGCCTCTTTTTGGGGGACCTGAACCTCCCTGTGTCCAGCCTGCTCTGGTGTCTGGCAGCAAACACCACCCTCTGCTTGTCATAGTCCAGCAGGTTCTGCCAAAGAGCAACTATATTGCTCACCTAATCAGAGAAAGCATATAATGAGAAAAAATGAGAAAAGAAAACAAGTCAAGAACATATGGCAGGTTAAGGAGAGAAAGTAGAGAAACTTGAATCTTCCTGACCTGCTGGTTGGTGAGGGTCAGCGATGGCTGATTCCTCAGCTCTACAAGATACTCTGCCAGGCTGTCAACTCTGTCCATGCCTGGCACACCAGCACTATCCAAAGCCTGAAAAAAAAAAAAAAAAAAAAAAAAAAAAAAAAACAGAAATGAGAAACATTATGAGGATGGTGAAGTGGGACAAAAAACAAAAACATATATATGGGTTTTTCCTAGCATAACAGTTTGCATTTTTTTAAAGTTATGTCATGAATTTCAACAATATTACATAAAGCATAATTAAATACCCACAGTGAATAACTGAACATGGCAAGTAAAATTTTGTCTTACAAAACATAAATCTGTATTCAGATTTCAGAAGAATCATTTTGATATTTGTAATACAAATGTTAAAGTCCTTCAACTAATAGTCGCTACTGTAATAAAGATTTAACAAATAAAAATCTATTTTAAGATTAAATTTAAAGAAAGTTTAAAGGTTTTCAGTTTGAAATAGTTTTAGTTTGATTGTTAAAGTTTGAAGATGGATAGGCTAGATAGATATAAATAAAGAAAAAAAGAAAAATTAGAAAGAAAACGAAAGAAAGAAAGATTAGTTAGAAAGAAAGAAAGATAAAAAAGAAAGATTAGTTAGAAAGAAAGAAAAAAGAAAGATTAGTAAGAAAGAAAAGTAAGAAAGAAAATTAAAAAAGAAAAAAGAAAGATTAGTTAGATAGAAAGAAAAGTAAGCAAGAAAGAAAAGAAAGATTAGTTAGAAAGAAAGAAAAAGAAAAAAAGAAAGATTAGCTAGAAAGAAGAAAGACTGGTTAGAAAGAAAGAAAGAAAAAAGAAAGAAAGATTAGTTAGAACGAAAGAAAAAAGAAAGATTTGTTAGAAAGGAAAGAAAGATTAGTTAGAAAGATTAGATTAGTTAGAAAGAAAGTATGTCGCTAGCATGATAGAAAGCAAGTCGCTAGCATGGTTTTAGCATGATTAGCAAGTCGCCAACATGATTCTAGCATGACTAGCAAGTCGCTAGCATGATTTTAGCAAGTCACTAGCATGATTTTAGCAAGTCACTAGCATGATTTTAGCATGAACAGTAAGTCGCTAGCATGATTTTAGCATGATTAGCAAGTCGCTAGCATGATTTTAACATGACTAGCAAGTCGTTAGCATGATTTTAGCAAGTCGTTAGTATGATTTTATCATGACTAGCAAGTCGCTAGCATGATTTTAGGATGACTAGCAAATCATTAGCATGACTAGCAAGTCACTAGCATGATTTTAGCATGACTAGCAAAGTTGCTAGCAGGATTTAAGCATGACTAGCAAGTCGCTAGCATGATTTTAGCATGATTAACAAGTCGCCAACATGATTTTAGCATGACTAGCAAGTCGCTAGCATGATTTTAGCATGAATAGCAAGTCGCTAGCATGATTTTAGCATTACTAGCAAGTCCCTAGCATGATTTTAGCATTATTAGCAAGTCGCTAGCATGATTTTAGCATGACTAGCAAGTCGCTAGCATGATTTTAACATGATTAGCAAGTCGCTAGCATGATTTTATCATGACTAGCAAGCCGCTAGCATGATTTTAACATTACTAGCAAGTCGCTAGCATGATTTTAGCATTATTTTAGCATGATTAACAAGTCGCTAGCATGATTTTAGCATGACTAGCAAGTCGCTAGCATGATTTTAACATGACTAGCAAGTCGCTAGCATGATTTTAGGATGACTAGCAAATCATTAGCATGATTTTAACATGACTAGCAAGTCGCTAGCATGATTTTAGCATGACTAGCAAGTCGCTAGCATGATTTTAGGATGACTAGCAAATCATTAGCACGACTTTAGCATGATTAGCAAAGTCGCTAGCATGTTTCTAGCATGATTAGCATGTTTCTAGCATGATTAGCAAAGTCGCTAGCATGTTTCTAGCACGATTAGCAAGTTGCTAGCATGTTTCTAGCATGATTAGCAAGGTCGCTAACATGTTTCTAGCATGATTAGCAAAGTCGCTAGCATGTTTCTAGCATGATTAGCATGTTTCTAGCATGATTAGCAAAGTCGTTAGCATGTTTCTAGCATGATTAGCATGTTTCTAGCATGATTAGCAAGTTGCTAGCATGTTTCTAGCATGATTAGCATGTTTCTAGCATGATTAGCAAAGTCGCTAGCATGTTTCTAGCATGATTACCAAGTTGCTAGCATGTTTCTAGCATGATTAGCAAAGTCGCTAGCATGTTTCTAGCATGATTAGCAAAGTCGCTAGCATGTTTCTAGCATGATTACCAAGTTGCTAGCATGTTTCTAGCATGATTAGCATGTTTCTAGCATGATTAGCAAAGTCGCTAGCATGTTTCTAGCATGATTAGCAAAGTCGCTAGCATGTTTCTAGCATGATTAGCAAGTCGCTAGCATGTTTCTAGCATGATTAGCAAGTCGCTAGCATGTTTCTAGCATGATTAACAAAGTCGTTAGCATGTTTCTAGCATGATTGTTTCTAGCATGATTAGCATGATTAGCTAGCATGAGCATGTTTTAGCATGATTAGCATGTTTAGCATGTTTCTAGCATGATTGATTAGCATGTTTCTAGCATGATTAGCAATTTGCTAGCATGTTTCTAGCATGATTAGCAAAGTCGCTAGCATGTTTCTAACATGATTAGCAAAGTCGCTAGCATGTTTCTAGCATGATTAGCAAAGTCGCTAGCATGTTTCTAACATGATTAGCAAAGTCGCTAGCATGTTTCTAGCATGATTAGCAAGTCGCTAGCATGTTTTCAGCATGATTAGCAAAGTCGCTAGCATGTTTCTAACATGATTAGCAAAGCCGCTAGCATGTTTCTAGCATGATTAGCAAAGTCGCTAGCATGTTTCTAGCATGATTAGGAAGTCGCTAGCATGTTTCTAGCATGATTAGCAAGTCGCTAGCATGTTTCTAGCATGATTAGCAAGTCGCTAGCATGTTTCTAGCATGATTAGCAAGTCGCTAGCATGTTTCTAGCATGATTAACAAAGTCATTAGCATGTTTCTAGCATGATTAGCATGTTTCTAGCATGATTAGCAAGTTGCTAGCATGTTTCTAGCATGATTAGCATGTTTCTAGCATGATTAGCAATTTGCTAGCATGTTTCTAGCATGATTAGCAAAGTCGCTAGCATGTTTCTAACATGATTAGCAAAGTCGCTAGCATGTTTCTAGCATAATTAGCAAAGTCGCTAGCATGTTTCTAACATGATTAGCAAAGTCGCTAGCATGTTTCTAGCATGATTAGCAAGTCGCTAGCATGTTTTCAGCATGATTAGCAAAGTCGCTAGCATGTTTCTAACATGATTAGCAAAGCCGCTAGCATGTTTCTAGCATGATTAGCAAAGTCGCTAGCATGTTTCTAGCATGATTAGGAAGTCGCTAGCATGTTTCTAGCATGATTAGCAAGTCGCTAGCATGTTTCTAGCATGATTAGCATGTTTTCTAGCGTGATTAGCAAAGTTGCTAGCATGTTTCTAACATGATTAGCAAGTTGCTAGCATGATTTTAGCATGATTAGCAAGTTGCTAGCATGATTTTAGCATGATTAGCATGATTAGCATGTTTCTAGCATGATTAGCAAAGTCGCTAGCATGTTTTCTAGCGTGATTAGCAAAGTTGCTAGCATGTTTCTAACATGATTAGGAAGTCGCTAGCATGTTTCTAACGTGATTAGCATGTTTTCTAGCATGATTAGCAAAGTCGCTAGCATGTTTCTAACATGATTAGCA
>NW_026129960.1:0-29884 GCF_022985175.1 Labeo rohita | reverse complement strand
TGATTTATTAATTTACATTAGGGTGCGATTTGTCTTGTAGGGTCACATAACGAACAGCCATCTGTCAGACAGAGAATTCAGGAACGCTCTTCCAGGCCATGTGCCAGAACCGAATGAGGTATTGTAATTTGTGTCATGTCATTCACATAAAGAGGATTCATAAACTAAATTCAAATTCTTATTTTTTTTTACACTTTTCATTTTAATGTCTACATAGTATTGTCTCCAGTCCCAAGTTCTTCATTGCCATCCCAGTCCCAGAGGACGCCCCAGTGTATGTGAGAACTTTGCTGTTGCATCTTATTTTATACACATTACACCTTAATGACAACACAGCCTAATGTATAAATACATACATTTCTCAGAATCAGAATTCATACAGTTAAAAATATAGAGGCTACAATGTCTGTCAATGCACAGCAGCCTTATTACTCACAATTGAATATAGAATAGAACAGGTATAGCCAACCCTGGTCCTCGAGAACCACTGCCCTGCTTGTTTTCCAGCTGTCCCTGCCCTTCCAGCTTCTGACTGACAACTGATCTATTACTAATCAGCAGTATGTAAGGCATGGATAGTTAGAAAACAAGCAGGGCAGTGGCTTTCGAAGATCAGGGTTGGCTGCCTTGGATTTACTCAACGTTAATGATTATATGGCTACAGTAGTTGACGATGTAGAATTGGACAGACAGACATTGGCAGACATTCTTGTTAAAACTGCCTTCAATAATGTACACAATGGTCCTGAAACTCTGATAACAGCATTTCCTAATGTTGTGTTGCTACTTGACAGCTGCATTGCGGAGAGAGCACAGAAGTGAGGGTATGTATGTTAATAGTCTTTTCCAGCCATGGGGTTGTCATATTCAAAATTTAATGTACATTTTACACTTACATATTTTATTAATAACTCACGGAGTGCTTACCCTATGTCATCTGCAAGTAAGGAATGTGATGTGAATATGTGACATTTACAACACTGGCCATAAAGTAAAAAAAAAAAAACAGTAAAGCAAAGTCTGTAAATGTTCTGAGTTTGTTATCATCCTTTGTTAGAGGTTCAATAGTTGTTAACTAAAAATCGAATGGCAATATTGATACCAGTGTTTTTGCTCTGTCAATTCAGTCTTGCTCTTCAGTTTTTGCAGCCCTATATTCACCGAAATCAGCAGGCAATGAAGACTGATTTAGGTTCTAAAAAAACAGTCAAGCCTAATGCCCTGCGTAAACACAAAATGTGACAGCAAGTGTCATGTTCAAAGATGATGAAAAGAAGTGGATCTGTGTAAGTTCCAAATTTAACAAAGCATAGGTGTATTATATTTGTGTATATACATACATACGCGCGCACACACACAGAGAACTGTGTACTTTTTATAATATCATATCACATTATTTTGACTGTGGTGTCACTTTTAGGTTCAGCAACTGTCCAGAGTTGGTGGATCTTCTGTCAGGGACTGTGTTAACCAAATCATGAACAGGTATGTATTTACCTTGCATAGTTTGTGTGTATTGCTGCATAATATTTCAGGAACAATGTATATGATTGCCACAATAATAAACTCAGCCTTTGATTTTACTTAAGTTCATGATTTATTGTCACACACTATTATATCTCCTTATAAACATGCCTGTTTTTGTGTTGAAGTTTTAAGATGTCAGTACTGACTCAGTTAGGCAGACTGAAAACAAGGCATCACCGTATAATAGCAGTGTAAGCAATGAATGAGTCATTACTTGTCACAAAAATTCTGGATATGGAAAAGGACGTAGTTCAGAGTACTTGTTACATGATAGATGGATTGATATGGTTGTGAGAGTATTTGAACATTGCCATGATACACACTACTGTTAATTTGTAATACTGACCGCATGTTAAAATGTTTCTGAAGTGAAGTAATACTGAATCATTTCTTTCACAGAGTCATGTCAAATGCCTTAATGGCCAAATTCAATATGAGGGGTGGTGGCCAACATGACAAAAAGCCTTTCAAAGCTACAGCTTTGTACTATGTAATTCAAGGTAATGTTGGCCTTATGACATTTAAAAAAAAAAATCTCATGTTCCTTGTCTATTATTTATTTAAAAGACCACCTGTCTTTAATAGAAATGTCCTGTTCATAAGATTATTCTAGACTAAAATAACATATAATACTTATTGCTTACTTGTTACTAATGCTTCTTGCATGAAACTGAAAAGTCTTGTTCCATTGTATTTTAAATGTAGTTGTATAACCATAAAGGCATTTTCAAAATAAGTGCATGTTATTTAACTCAAATGTTGCCAATTTATTTAAAATATTCATACTCTCTTCCCTCAGATGGTGGAGTCCAACTGCCACAGATTCCGAAATTGACACAGCAATGGCGGAACACCTAAAACATGCTCCAGGAAGAGCTGGGGGTGGTGGCTATAAGAAATGAGCTGTGCTACAGAAATGTGCTATAGTAAACATTTTGAAATAATAGTAAATAAATAAAGATTATAAATATACATATGTGTTCACTTTTATTCTTTACTTTGGTTATGTTCTTGTTTGAATAATATCTACTTAAAATTAATGTAAAGCTTGAGAAATTTGCTACACACTCAGAATTACCCACATTATACTATTTCTATTTTAATGTTTGTATAGTAGCCGTTTAACAAATGGAAGACATTTAAAAAATGTTATATGCACAAAGTATGTTGTAGTAAATTAGAATGGTCTACTTCTTGCTTAAGTCCACAAACAATGTGTTATTGTTTGTAATTTACATGTGGTTAAAACGTTTTGTAGACGTTCAGGTCTGACTGGACCGTTTTTGGACCATTTTAGAACTTGTAGTATGTTAAGTTGTCTAAACCTCCAGAATGGGTGTGTGACTATTTTATATGTAGGCTTATATACTAAAATTATATTAACACATTAAATTAAATTAATACACAGTATAGACATGCAGAAGATGACACATTTAGACGTCCAGGGATGTCCAGAAAAGACGTGCAATTCACATCCAGATAACGTCAAAGACGTCGGTTCAACTTTCATTTTGGAACTATTTTTCAACCATGACGGGACGTGTCGGAGGGACGTCTTTTCAACGGTCCTTACACGTCCAAATATTTGCTGGGATAGCAACACCACAGGTGAAGTAGTCTTATTAAAAATTGTAACACAATTTTTTATTCCCTCAGGTCTTACAAAATGGAAGACATAATGTAGCTTATTGTTGATATTATTTTTATTATTCCACACATATAGGTCAACTTGCCATCCTGCATGGCCATTTAATTAACTAGTATGTTCCTGATGCTTAAAATTCAAAATTGTTTTAATAACTATTTTGTCATAACAGAATAATGAATGAAAGGTCTAAGATCAAAGATTTATTTGGCACCTGATTGTCTGTGCACATTTATGTATTAATTATAGTTTTCCTGCTAGTAAATCTATCCATCTACCTCTCTCACTCTAACCATATGCTCATCTATACAGTGGTGAAAATTATTAGAACACTATAATTTTCAAAAGCTTTAAATTGTTTAAAGTCAGTTATCTATATCTTTATCTGTAGCTGTCAGTAGAAAATTTCAGCGTACATTTCCACACTTTAATTTAGGAATTACTTTTAATAATGCAGTCAGAATTTTGTACTACACACAGTGATCTGATCTCATCATCATCCAGTCTGTCTGAAATGACATGAAGAAACTGAACAAACTGAGATAGACTAAATCCAGAAGAACTCTAGCAACATCTCCAAGATGCTTTAAGAAAGCTACCTGCAAAGCTCCTGAGAAACTATGCGCAAGTGCAACGAGGTCAAAAGCTGAGTTAAACACAAAGTATGGTCACACCAAATGTTGATTTACTTTAACAGAAGTTAATTGATAAACAAATGATATTTATGACAATTTTTGACAGCATCTTCATTTTACTGTGTTTTTACACAAGTTCACGAGGGTTATTTAAACATCTTGGAGAAATTGCCACAGCTCTTCAGGATTTATTCTGTCTCAATTAATCTTAATGTCATTTCAACCAGACTCAATGATTATCACGTAAATCAGATGTCTGTGTGGAGCACTGGTTGTTGCCACACCAACATTTCACTGATTTGTTCAAATTAATGGCAAAATATATGTTTGGAAATGTAAAATGATATTTCGTACTGACACACTACTCCAATAAATAGAAAAAATAGAATTAAAATCATTTTTAGCCAAAAACATTGGTCACCACTTAGTTCGCTATTTATGCATGTGTCTGTCTGTCCATCCATTTAATCATCTATATGTTTCTACACTCTAAAAACAAATGGTGCTATATAGCACCTTAACGACCCCAAAGAACCACTGAAGAACCGCTGAAGAACCAGACAGGGGCTTGACCGGTTCTTTATACACTAATGGTGCTATATAGCACCACAATCACACCAAAGAACCGCTGAAGAACCGCTGAAGCACCATTTTTTTTCTGTGTGTATGTGTCATCCATCCGTCCATCTACCTATATGTCTGTCTGTCTGTCTGACCAAATGGTTAAAATAAAACTTTGATTTGTGATATTGTATTTTCAGTATTCAACCCCAAACAGCATAGCTCCCTGTGTGGAAAAGAGTCTCCATTTGGAAGCGTGGGTCTGAACACATGGGTTTGTGTCCTTTTCAATGAGAAATTAGTAATTAGATGAGCTATTATAGAATCTGTAGATCTCAAATGTTAAATTATTTCAACTAAATAGATAATTATTATGCAGATAATTAGTATACAGTTAATCTAGAAATGACATTAAATCAAATATTTAGTAGTATTTTGTATTAGGCAAATAAAGATCAAAAAGTTTTATTATATTTACTGTATGTTAAATTGTGTACATCTGTGATTCTGAATGTTATTGTGTAAATGATTTAGTCAAATATCACATACAGACAAGAATCTATTTTTAATTCAGTTGAATGTCATTTTAACTGAGTTGGAGCGCCAACTACTGACCAAACATGGAAAAACAAGGTCTTGAAAATAGCCTCTGCTGGTTAGATGTTGTAACAGACAGCTTCTTCCACTGAAGCCCATTCAAACTAATCTGTGTATTAGTCTCTGCTGGAATATAAACATATACAATACACATTTTACCAGTAAATGTTTTTTTTTTTTTATGCTTTCAGGATGATGTACAACAACATGACTTTCATAATGTAGATGACATTGCTTAAGCATCCTCTTGTGACTGAATATGGGGAAAAAAACATTTCATTTTAAATGGCCTTTAAGAGCTTGAATGTGGCAATTTTAACAATCTTTTATTTTTTTATTTTTTTGAGCATTTTCGAGAAGAGGATGGAGAAGGGCACAAGACTTTAAAATGTCCACAATCTGTTCAAACGTTTTTTTAAGGCTTCTACAGCTGAAGTGGATTTTGCAACGACCCCTATGTTAATGCACCCATTTGCCTCTGGATTCTGCATTTATTTACATTTATTCATTGAGCAGACTTTTATCTAGAAAAAAATTACTGAAGACACCACCAGGCCATTAATAAACTAGATGAAAATAATGAACTGTAGTAATTTAGTGAATTTGCATTAAAAGTAAATAAATGAATACATTTAAAGCTGACAAACATCATCTCATCATGGCTGTAGATGTCTCTGTTAAAGGCTCACTGTAAAACGATTCTAGGCAGATGTTGACCGCTAGAGTGTGTGTGGTGGGGGTGTGAAATGAGAAGGTGAGAAAATGTATGAACATGAGTCAGTTCTTCAGTTTATATTCCACTCTGCACTAGTTTAATCTACTACTTTAATCTGTCATCACAACTATTTCAACACATTTTCACATGCATGTCAATTTAACCTCATGATGCACAGATGTTTGGCCTGATCAAGCAGGTCCATTGTCCTGCAGCTTGTAAAACTGTTGTTTGGTTTTGGTCCAACCGTTTTCCACTCTCCACAAACCACAATGAAACTCCACAGAGCAACTAAACCACCAACACCAGCCACATCAGTCACTGAATCACCACATGAAATGAATTTCAGCCAAAGGACTGAACAATCTAAATGCTTTACATTAACACAACGTACAATTTGTGCAGAAGCAGGTTACATTCAAATAAACATGTAAATATTTATTCTTCAGTCTTATTACTGTAATCTGCGGCAAAAGAACATCAGGTTTGCAAACACCAACACAACATGCTTTTGTTATGCTATCATTCATCTCTGGCTTCTGTTACTCATTGATTTGGTTTTACATATATACTGATGCATCTAGCAGATACAATACAACTACCACATGAAAAGAATGATCAAAAGAAAAAAAAAAACTTGAATAAACATTCTTAAAAACATCTTCTAAAATGTGACAAACATTAATCTCATGTCTGTGGGTGTTTCTGTTGAAAATAAACTGTAATCAGTTCTAGGAAGATGTTGAGTGGAAAAAAAAAAGTGTGAAATGAGAAGCTGAGAAGAAAACAACTGACCACATTCCCTCAGCCACGAAAATAAATGTGTGAACATTAGTCATTTCTTCAGTTTATATTTCACTTTGCTCTGGGTTGATCTTTATCTCTCATCACAACTATTTTAGCACATTTTTTTAAAGATGTCTGTTGACCCCCACGATCCAAAGATGTTTGGCCTGATCAAGTATCTCCATGGTGTTCAGCTGTTAAAATCATTGTTTGTTCCAGTGGTTTTCCACTTCCCACAAACCATAATCAAACTCCACAGACCAATTAAACCACCGACATCAGCTGCATCAGTCAGAAGCAGAAACTGACCAGTGCATCAGAAAGTTTGATTTTAGCACTGAACAATGATATTCAGCATATGTGAAGATTATAGAACAGACAGACTTTGTTTGTACTGTGTTAAACTTTTCAGTCATTTTAAAGCGGTTTATAAGGATCCTGCTGGAGCGCCAACTAGTGACCGAATATGGAAAAACAAGGCCATAGAAACTGGAAACTTTGTAAATCCTTGTCTTAAGTGTTCAACATTTGCACAACCTAATAAAATATATATTTCTAATTTACGTATGAGATCCCAGTCTGATCGTGTTTTTGATTCAGATTTGTTGTTAAGATTGTATATGTATGTTCAGTGACTGGTGTGTATTGTTTGTTCTCATGTTCACTCCTGCTGGTAGATGTTGTAATTACACTCTGGGAAAAGGAGGCACAACCTCTTCGTCGAGGAGTAACTGCAGCTTGGAGATCTCCAAATGGGGGCGGGAACTCCAAAAGAGGGTGGGCGCTCCAAAATAGGGCGTGGTTTCCTCCCTTTGACAGACAGGCACATGACACGCATGCGCTATTTCCCCCCCTAATCTACTTCAGCGCAAACTCCGCCCCACAGCTAATTCTAAAGATTTTATTGGTTGTGTCAGTCGCAGTGTTGATTACCTACACTATGCTACACAAACGCTAAAACTTAAACCTACCCCACACCTTACACTAACCTTAACCAGTGAAACTGACTGCACGTTGGGATTACCGCTGAATAGCGTGGCTGAATGCGATATGACATCGTCGGGCCGTTTTGTAACTCCCCAACCCGACCTCACCGGAAAATTTTACCTTTTTAGTTACATTCAGCATCACTACCCCCTCCTACCCTGCGAATTTCAAGAACCGTTACGCCCCCGTTGTTTACAACAAAGCCATAGAGTAAAACCTATCCCCTGCGCTTCACTGGGACAGCTCGTGGGTGATTCACGTTTATATCATTAACCACTGGCCACGAGCTTTGGGGCTCTGCTCTCACTGAGCATATTTATTTATATAGCATAGTTTATTTTATTTGAGAACAACTACAAACTGTTTATTTTATAAAGTTTAGTTTTGAAATGTAAGTCAATAACAACAGGCTGAAGCCAGAGCCAATGGGGAAACTCTTTGCACGACGAGACCACACCCCATTTTAGAGGTTCTGGCCACTTTTGGAGTTCCCGCCCCATTTTGGAGATCTCCGGTCTGCAGTTTAATATACTTGTTCTCATCTGAAGGCCATTCAATCTTATTTGTGTATTCTGGTATTTGCAAGCAACATATGAATTAAAAATAATTTATATTGCAATATTAGTTGCTTCTTTATTTGGATGCTTTTCTGGTGATGTTTTACAGCAACATATGACTCTCCTCATATAAATGATGCTGCTTTAGCTCCCTCTTGTGACTGAATATGGAAACACATTATGTTCAGTACAGATTCCATGTGCAGGCCTACACTGCTATTGATTTTCACCAGAAGGTGGAGAAAAGCATGTCTCAATGTGTGACACCCATGCAGAGCCATTTTGTAGACATAGAAAAACCCTAGGATATAATATTTTTAATTTCATAGAAATTGTCTGCTTCTGACACACATACAGTACATTTATTGTAATGTTGACATAATTGATTCTATATGTCAGTAAATAGACTCAAATGCTAGCAATCATTTGTTCTGCAATCATTCTGTTAAAAATCTGGGTAACATTTTAGTATAGGGACCAGTTCTCGCAATTAACTAGTTGCTTATTAGCATATTACTTGCATATTGGCTGTTTATTATCCTTAATTCTACCCAATACCAAACACCTAGGTCTACCTTACTACCAATTAATAAGCAGTAATTAGGAGCTTATTGGGGCAAAAGCTGTTGGTAATATTTAGTTAATGGTGAGAACTGGACCTTAAAGGTAAAATAAAGCGAGATGAAACAGTGTAAGCATTAAATGGACATTAAAATTAAGTGTGACCAAAATCTGAAACCATTGCTTCACTGTTATTCTGATTATAAACAAAATACGCCATAATGTGCTTTTATTTTCTTCCTAACATGTTGTTCACTACCTCTACCTATTTCAAATTAAATTATCTATTGATTTATTTAAACTAACACGCACCAGCGTAGAGACCAAAGACAAGAGATTTATTGTCACAGTCTCTGAAGAGTAGAGAATTAGTATCAATCTCCTTTACTATTGTTTTGAAATGTTTTATTCTAGTCACTGATATTTATTATGATTGACACTGACAACAACTGTTATATTGGTGTCAACTGTGTAAATAACAGATATACAGTTTTCTGTGCTGCATCCCAATTTGCCTGCTTAGCCTTTACTATAGGCTCTATACTATACGCTAATCAGTCTTTGGGAAATAAATTGTAACATATTTGTCACCGTAATCCTGCCTGTATAACATCCTGTTACATCCTCATATAAACTATGCAAATTTTAATAAATTGAATTTACACTACTCAAACAATTCTGATACCTTTTTGGGAGAAAAAAAAAAGTATGTTGATTTGCCAGTGTGTCTCTCATGCGATCCCTTGCTAACAATTAATCATAGTTTTATTATAATACAAGTATAGTGTCCATGTAAACC
Organism: Labeo rohita; assembly: GCF_022985175.1. NCBI lineage: Eukaryota > Metazoa > Chordata > Actinopteri > Cypriniformes > Cyprinidae > Labeo > Labeo rohita. The sequence continues at coordinate 20,514 of NW_026129960.1, read as the reverse complement.
ATTGCTGAAGAAACACGAACATCCGCCATATTTGTAGTTCTTTTCATTCGTGTTTGTAGTTTTAAACCAAATGAATCCTCCACCGTGGACACAATCAGCGCGGATCCACACTTCGAAAACACACTTCCGGCACCTTTTAGCATAGTCTTTTCAATTTACACTGCTCTGAGACACATACTGATCGCACATGCTACACATTTTACACATTGGGACGCGGCTCCTCTCACTCATGTTTCTTCTCTTCTTTAGGCGTTTCTATTATCCTCAGATGATCCTCTACAGACCCCTAGTGGTACATTTCCACATTGCATTTAAAATGAACTAACAACGCTCTCAACACAACTCTCACGTTCACATTTTATTGACGACTTTAATTATAAATAAAGATGAGGGTTGTATCAGCACAATTACATTACAGTAACACCAGCGACTCCACAAAGCCCCTCATCACCAGAAACCGTCACACAGACAGTTCTCAATACAGATCTCAATACCGGTCCATCTACAGGTACGTCAGCTGTTTCAAATTTTTCGATTTTTTGTTACTGTTTACTGATCAGTCTGATCTCAGTGATATTAAATAGTCCACTTTTAAATAGCATGTCATATCATTTAATGCAAGGTTATAAAAACTTATTACACAGCCTACTAGTTATTACATAAGTCTCTTTGAAAGAGACCCTAAATGCACAATTCGATTACAGTGCTCTTTTTCTTTTCAGACTGTATCCGCTGTTGTAGTGATGGGTCGTTCTTGAACGATTCGTTCATTTTGAACGAATCTTTAATGTGACTCGGGACGAACGAGTCGTCTCGGGGAGTGATTCGTTCAGTCGTGCATGCGCAACATCCTAGTTCACCTGTTTCGAGTCTTCTAAACGAGTCGTTCGTTAATCTTATGGGGATGTCACGTGATGAACGAACGACTCAAATCCGAGGACTCAAACCCGAAGACTCGAGAGATGAACTAATCAATTCTCTTTCCGGCTCACACTGCATAGGTTTAGCTTATGTTGCTGTCACGTGATGAATGAACGACTCAAACCCGAAAACTTGTTAGATAGGTGAGCGAATCATAGACTAAAGACACAGGTAAACAATGAATTAATCTTTTCTGTTTCTTACAGCATTATAGTTTTGTTTCGTTTGTAGTGTGATCAACGTTTGTGTAAGCAGTAGATGTGTTAGAGAAGTAAAACGTAACATTTGAATTATATTTTGTTAAAATGAACGAAATGAACGAAATGACTCGAAAAAAGATTCGTTCATTTTGCTGAACGAGACTCAAATGTCCGAGTCGGTAAAATGATCCAAACTTCCTATCACTAGTTGTGATGCTTTTGAAGCTGTGATTCGATTGGTCCTCGCTGCAGTGGTGGGCGGGGCATGACATCCGATCTACAAGAAGTGAACAACACGGAAGAGACTAGACAACATTTCATAGAATATAGAATAATCCAAGCAGTGGTTTGAAAGACTAAAGAAACAAAACGGAAATATTGGACAACTTTTGGTGACACAAAAGGAAGAAGCACAACAATTATAAAAAGATCAAATTTGCTACACCATGTTGGACCATATGTCAGATATAGCATTAGAGGTCATTTTACATGTATATAACAAAATTTGGCAGGGAAGGGAAACTACCAGGAAGTTGGAAAAAAGCAGTTTTAATACACATTAGAAAAACAGGAAAAGATCCTATCATTCTATATAATATAACTAGCACTGACATCCCACATGTGCAAAATAACGGAACATATGATCACAGAAGGATTAACATATTATTTGGAAACAAAGAATCTTAGATCAAAATATCAAAGTGGATTTAGAAAAGGGAGGGGAACAATGGATCTGATATTATACTTAGAATTAGAGGTGAGGAAGGCACAAGTGAACAAGGAGGAAGTGACAGCAGTATATTCTGATGTAGAAAAAGTTTATGATTTACTATGGAAAGAGGGATTATTAATTAAAATAAAAAGATTAGAAATATCAGGAAAAATGTTAAGATGGGTGAAGGAATTTTTGAATGGATGCTCGATAGAGGTGATGGTCGGAAAAACATTTTCAGCAAGTTTTTTAATGGAACGCCACAAGGAAGCGTCATAAGTTCTATGTTTTCAATAATGATTGATAATGTATTTAATAATATTTAGCAACATATAGGGAAGTCTTTGTTTGCAGATGATGGGGCAGTGTGAAAAAAAAAGTAGGAATGTTAAATATGTTGTGAAAAAGTTTCAGGAAACAATCAAAAAAAAAAGTAGAGCAGTGGTCCTTGGAATGGGGATTTAAATTTTCTGTTGAAAAAACAAAACAAAAACATTTTTCTTTACAAGGAAGCAAAAAAAAAAGTAGCAACTGTATGTATATGGCGAATAATTGGAAAGGATACAGTCATTCAAAATTTTAGGAGTGTGAGTTGTTGGGAAAAGGCAAAAGAAATGGATATAATAGATAGGAATTACTCTTCAACTGTATTTCTGCCAGCTATATTGGGTATTACCACAGCCAGAGATAGATTTTAGTCTTCTTGAATTGATGAGAGATGAACATGGGGGAAATTGTAAGAATTTTAACTAATACATCAGAAGGAATTATTACAGCTATTTACAAATTGATACAGATGGTTCTGAAGATCCTAAAACAGGTAGAGCAGCTATATATACACCGATGTATACTGATGATATATCTGTGTGTGCATGTGAAATGATGGCCATGAATATTGCTTTGCAATGGGTAGAGTATGGGGTTCCATTTGTGCCAAAAAAGAGGCGACTGCTTTGTGCTACACATTTGTCTTTGTCTACAGTTATTGCCTAATTATTCAGGTAAATCAGTATATGTTGACGTGCATGTTGTCATGTTGTCATCCTAACTGTCGTCCTGTTCTGTCGTCCTGTTCTGTCATCCTAACTGTCATCCTAACTGTCGTCCTGTTCTGTCGTCCTGTTCTGTCGTCCTGTTCTGTCATCCTAACTGTCGTCCTGTTCTGTCGTCCTGCTCTGTCGTCCTGTTCTGTCATCCTAACTGTCGTCCTGTTCTGTCGTCCTGTTCTGTCATCCTAACTGTCATCCTAACTGTCGTCCTGTTCTGTCGTCCTGTTCTGTCATCCTAACTGTCGTCCTGTTCTGTCGTCCTGTTCTGTCGTCCTGTTCTGTCATCCTAACTGTCGTCCTGTTCTGTCGTCCTGTTCTGTCATCCTAACTGTCATCCTAACTGTCATCCCAACTGTCGTCCTGTTCTGTCGTCCTGTTCTGTCATCCTAACTGTCATCCTAACTGTCATCCTAACTGTCATCCTAACTGTCGTCCTGTTCTGTCATCCTAACTGTCATCCTAACTGTCGTCCTGTTCTGTCATCCTAACTGTCATCCTAACTGTCGTCCTGTTCTGTCGTCCTGTTCTGTCATCCTAACTGTCATCCTAACTGTCGTCCTAACTGTCGTCCTAACTGTCGTCCTGTTCTGTCGTCCTGTTCTGTCATCCTAACTGTCGTCCTGTTCTGTCGTCCTGTTCTGTCGTCCTGTTCTGTCATCCTAACTGTCGTCCTGTTCTGTCGTCCTGTTCTGTCATCCTAACTGTCGTCCTGTTCTGTCGTCCTGTTCTGTCGTCCTGTTCTGTCATCCTAACTGTCGTCCTGTTCTGTCGTCCTGTTCTGTCGTCCTGTTCTGTCATCCTAACTGTCATCCTAACTGTCGTCCTGTTCTGTCGTCCTGTTCTGTCATCCTAACTGTCATCCTAACTGTCGTCCTGTTCTGTCGTCCTGTTCTGTCATCCTAACTGTCATCCTAACTGTAGTCCTGTTTTGTCGTCCTGTTCTGTCATCCTAACTGTCGTCCTGTTCTGTCGTCCTGTTCTGTCATCCTGTTCTGTCGTCCTGTTCTGTCGTCCTGTTCTGTCATCCTAACTGTCATCCTAAATGTCGTCCTGTTCTGTCGTCCTGTTCTGTCATCCTAACTGTCGTCCTGTTCTGTCGTCCTGTTCTGTCGTCCTGTTCTGTCATCCTAACTGTCGTCCTGTTCTGTCGTCCTAACTGTCATCCTAAATGTCGTCCTGTTCTGTCGTCCTGTTCTGTCATCCTAACTGTCATCCTAACTGTCGTCCTGTTCTGTCATCCTTACTGTTGTCTTATTCTGTCATGCTTACTGTCGCATTACGTGCTTAGTGGAATTACGGTACAGAGACAAGAAGCGGCCAAAAAGCTGACGAACATCTATATTTCAGCGGTTAAAATTTAAATGTGCTAGAAAACAGGGAAAAAGTATTTACAAAACATATGTCGCGATTTAGCTCAAAGGGAATTGTATATAAATAATTACAATTAATTATTATTAATTACAATTATTTATATCAGCTGCCAGTAGTAACTGTAGCAGAATTAATTATCCATCAACTAATCTGTTCGCCCAGCGAACATTCAGTAAAATTGTAAAATCAACTCTAAGAAATGATATTTTCTTGGCCACAGAAAATAACTTTCTTAAAGTACCATTTCATTAAAGCACGTAGCTCGAATCGGAATCGTAAAGGGACATTAATTTGCAAGGCAGAATCAGAATCAAAACTCATGTAATTTGTGCACAATAGTTTATTAACGAAGGACTAACACATAACTAATCTAAACAAACAAACATGAAGTCACTCATACATGGGGGAATGGTCAGTGAGAAGCAGTTAGAGAGAGACAAGGAAATGAAGCTATGAAAGAGTCAGTTAACCACCTGCTGTGAAACCATCAGTGTTATCTACAGCTTATACTAAACCTCTGTATGTTTAGTTAAGTGTACGATACTTGCATTGCCTTGGTCGTCGAACAAGTGTCCAAATGCAGTCTCTGGTGAAAGATGGTTTGGAGCAGTGGTGGGTTTGGACATGCAATCACGTTCTTCCGGGTCTGAAGAGTGATGAATTCCAACGATGTTCTGACTCAATGGTGACTGGGAGTTTCTTCCCACGTGAAAGTGAAGAAGAACCAAGAGCTGAGAGGGACTCAGCTGAAGTCCTGTGATCCTTGGGGAATGGAAAGACAAGGCCGCAAGGCCTGGCGCATGCTTAGGGAAGTCCTGAAGAGTTCTAGCTCATCTTCTTAGGTTCTCCAAGAACCACTGACTGACTGCAGCGAGTCATGAAGATGAATTCCAGGGTTAAGTCAAACTGTCTGGCTCTTTGTTGTCGAGAGCCACAGCTCTGTATGTTGGGCCTGTCGGGCCCGCCAGGCACGCCCTGTGCCGGCTCCGGCTCCCCGTGGGTTCCTCCACACGGGCAGCAATCGGAAGATGTTGCAGACGGAGGAGAAAGTGAAGAAGAAGGAAGAACTAGAGAGGCGGTCAACCGTTTGCCTTTAAGCTCTCTGGAGGCTGCGCCTCCAGGAGGTCCGCGAACCAATGGTAACTTTCACCTTTGAAGGGAAAGTTTATGACTCTTTGTCTGTGAGCATGGTATTTTGCATATTTAATTCGATTGGGTGTTGATGCAAAAACTACTAAGGTTTCTTAAAACACTAACATGTTGCAAAGGTATCAACATCTAATTTACACCATCTTTTAGATCATTAAAATACGAACTCAAAGAGTCCAAGCATGACATAGGTGGGTTACACTACTAGTCATCTATCATAATGCATGCATAAAACAGTAGAAAGACAAATACAAATACAACAGACAAAATTAAAATTCAATGCAGTAGTACTGTACACAATGACCTGGGCTATGTGTGATAGGAAGGTCAAAGAAAGGTTTGTCTGTGAATGAGTAGGAAAGAGTCCATTTCTATAGGCGTTGTGTCTTTCCTATAGAGAAATGTAGTGTGGGAGATTCTCTCTACATACTTGCAGGTTGTAAAGTTTATCTGATCTGGCCGAGGTATTCTGGTGTCCATGGTAACCAGGGGCCTAGTGGGCCATTGGAGACGTCCCGGCAGACAGTGTTGTGGATTGGGCGAGGGGGTCTGTGATTATTTGTTAATTTAATGAATCATTGATTTAGCGAATCAAATGAACCATTGTGTGTCTGATTGGCCCAAACGCTACACATATCTATAGAAGATACAATTATATTACTTTCGAATACATTACATCGTGAACACAGTGTAACGCCAAGCCAGCAGAGGGAGCCCTCAGCCCAGGACTGCTTGCATGCTCCCTCTGCTGCTTCTACTGCTACTTCCTGTTTGGCATTATTTAAGGACTCACCATGTGCTCAGATTGGGCGAAGTATTGCCAGTTTAACCTGCCTTACCAAGTGTATATTTTCTCTGTTGGATTACCTGTTGCTACCTTGCTTTGTTTATGGACTGTTGAGTTTTCGGATTACCCCTATTGGATTGTTTGCTGTTTCTGGACTGACTTCACGGTATTTGACCCACTGCCTGCTTTATCTCTCTGCTGCTTGGATTACGTTTATGTGTTGTATGCTGTTGGACTGCTTCTCTGGTAATCGACCCTCTGCCTGTTTCCACGTTTATGTGTACTGTCATTTGTAATAAACTTCTGCAACTGGATTCAAACGCCGCCTCAGCGTCCTTCGTTACACACAGATAGAGAGATGGTTGTTCAGAAAAAGAATTTATTGAAATGTTCATGGTAACTTTTAATAAGAAATTTTAATAATGCATGTAGAAAAAAGGAGCAAACATTCAGTGTTAGAATGTATTTTAACAAACTTTATTTTTTCAGAAAACTTTACAGTATAATGTATTCGAAAGTAATATAATATAATATAATATTTCTAGCACATTTAAATTTTAACCGCAGCTTTTTGGCCGCTTCTTGTCATAATTCCACTAATAGACATGCAGCAAATCCAGGTGGCGGTGTTCTGCGGTGAACAGGATGACAGTAAGCATGAAAGAATAAGATGACAGAACAAGACAACAGTAAGGATGACAGAACAGGTAGACAGAACAAAATGACAGTTAGGACAACAGTGAAAAAACAGAGAAAAAGACGACAGGACGACAGATTAAGACAACGTCAACACACAACATGCACGTCAACATATACTGATTTACCTGAATAATTAGGCAATAACTGTAGACAAAGACAAATGTGTAGTACAAAGCACAAAGCAGTCGCCTCTTTTTTGGCACAAATGGAACCCCATAGTAGAGGAGGTCAGGCCAGAGAGAGTGGTAACTGCATCAGATTCATGTGCAGCATTAATGAGTTTAAAAGCTTGCAAATCCAGGAGTAGAGAGGATTTATTGTATGAAATACTACAATCATTACTCAGAATTCACCAAATACATTAGTCTGTTGTTTGTGTGGGACACTCCACATGTTGGAATTGATGGGAATGAAAAGGCAGATAAAACAGCAATATGTGCTTTGAAGAGTGGAAATGAGGATATAAATATTAGTAAATCAGAAGCAAAAGTGGTGATTAAGGGACAGATCAAGAAAATGTGGCAAAATCAATGGAACAAAAAATGTAAAGGGAGATATTTGTTTAACCCTTGTATGGTGTTCGGGTCTGTGGGACCCGTTTTCACTTTTTGTCAAAAGAAAAATGATATGCAAAATTATTTTTTCAAGCTCACACTCATTGGCCTTGGTTCGTTTTCTGTGAAGAACATATAAAGAACATATATCAGAACAAATTTTCACTGACCACTCACTGTACACCCCCTACACACACATGATGTTGGGCATTTTAGGTCCTGTGTAACTTCACTCTGTCCCTCTATTGTCTGGGCCTGCTATTAGTGTGTGTATGTGTGAATATGTGTGAGAGAGAGAGTGAGAGAGTGTGAGTGTAAGTGTGAGTTGTGCTTCTGCCCCTGCCATTCCTGCATCACTTTAATTCATAAATGTGATCTAACAAATAAAAAGGGCAAATATCAGCTGTTTATATTGCTTGTATTTAGGATGAAGTAAACATCTGTTGAGTATTTTAACATAATTTTTTTTAATTGTGTTGAATTAAAAACCCAAAAATGCAGCGTGTCCACCAGACCCATGAACACTGGCTAAGTAACAAAAATATGAACACTATACAGTGGTTAAAAATAATCCATTAGTTGGGAAGATATGATCTGGAGGACGAAATGGAAAAGAGGAGAAGGTTATAACAAGAATATTGTCAGGAATCTGGCCTTTGCTCTTCTGTCCGCTCGCCACCAGAGGTCAGCTTGCCATTTACATTACACAGACTGTTGCACCACACCCCGGACTACGTTCCCCATCAGCCATTGCGCTGATCATATAAGCCTTGGACTTCCTCCAATGATTTGCCAAGTATTGTATTGTGTTTAGCAACTTTACGGAGCCTCCTTGTCAGTTTGTGAATCTAGTCTAGCCTTGTTGCTGTGTCTTGTCATTGTATCTACACGTTATATTGTTTAATCTGTCTCGCTGCCTGCCCTTTGGATATCTAGCCTGTCTGGTCAGAATACCCTTTTGCCTAGCCCTTTGGATTACGTTCGCTGTTCACCGACCCTCGCCTATCACAGATTTTTCTTGTGTTTTGTCCTAACATACCTGTTTGACATTGTTCGACCCTGCCTACATTTGACCATGTCTTTGCTATGATTCAATAAAGTTATGATGGATCTGCCCACTTCACGTCTCCCTCACTATGTTACAAATATAAGGAATGGTCACACTGGTCTAAACAGTTCTCTATAAATGATTGGAAAGCATAATAATGGAAAGTGTGAATATTGTGGAGAAGTAAAAACACTGGACCATGTTGTATTGCATTGCCAGAAATATGACCCAGAGAGAGAAATTTTTAAAGAATGCGCTAAGAGAGAATGGAGAGGAAAATATCAGTAATATTCTTAACAAATCTGCAGATGATAAGTGTTGGATTCTCCTATAGTATTTAGGGTCAGCGAGAATAATAAATAGAACTTGAGGAATATAATTTTATTGAAGTTTATTTGTTTAAAGTGTTAAATGTGGTAACTAAATGTGTTGTGAGTCAAAATAAAACCTGCAGTGGTCAGAGTTACTGTAGATCTGGAATGAAATGTGGTTTTATCTTATAGACAAGCATTTTGTGTTTATGAGCATGTCTGTCATTGATTGTACTATTTATGTATATTGTTAAAGGGCTTGCTTTCTATGCCCTGCATATATGAAACTCATAAACCTAAAATTATAGATATAGAAGCAACTGTGTTCACTTTTTTTTTTTTTTTTTCTTATTCAGCCAGAACGTCAAAATGTCTTTTTTGGTCAAATCGCTTTTGCGTTATGCAGATTTGCAGGTTTTGCGTTTAGTAAAGCTAAACTTTTGTATGTACTTTTTAATCATCTAATTTGATAAAAATCTGTTTACTGAAACAACTTCTTAAGATTCACTGTGATTTATTTTGTAGGTTTTATCATTAAAGTGTTAGAGTACAAACAGTTTTTGAATCATAAGCGTTTTATCCACGATTTTCAACAGCAATGAGGCCTTTAATACAAAAGTTTGTGCATGTGGGTCTTTTCTTAAGCTTTTCTACACTTCTACTGCCATCTGGTGCTCAAAAAGATGAAGTGCATCTACAAAGCCATTTTTTGGCAGGGGAGCAGAATCACAATTTTAAAAAGGTCTAGATTGCACTCTTCTTAAACTGTAATTCAGTTTCAAAGACATGCATCATTCACCTGACCATAAAACCGTTGTTGTTGTTGTTGTTATTGTTATTATTATTATTATTATTATTATTATGTACTTTTCTTCCATTATCATGTTCAGCTAGTTGAACAACATCTGATTGTCTGTCACATATCATCCCTAGTTGTTTGATATTATGACTAATGTAACTACATTATTATTATTTTTATTCAACTGTATAAGGTTTGATTGTGTACATACATTATGAAGCAACACACACTTCACATAATTTTGCCTTTATATTATTTATTAAGATTGTATCACTCACATTCAAACGTGTATATATAAATACATTGTTTATGCATTACATGTTAAAATAGTTAGGAAGGAAAAGCTGTAACAGTGTTTGGCCACTAAGGGACAGAAAAGATTGGCTAGTAAGATCAGTGGCATATCAATATTTGCATGAATATTAGTCATAATATTCAAGCAGATGCTTTTGTCAGATTTAATTAAAAAAAGAAACAGACTATAATCAATTCTGACCATCAACATAAATCTGGCACTGGTGTTAATTATATATTTAAAGAAAGCAAATACAATGGTTATAGAAACACTGCTGTGGTGTCTATAATCACACAAAATTAAAACTGAGAGAGTCAAACTAATACTATGCTAAACAGATTAACTGCTATGAAGTGTAACATTATTAAAATAACTGTTGTAATAATTAAATAATAAAATAAAATGTAATAAATAATAAAATAATTGTTTGATAACATGCAAGTTTAACAGCTTAACACGCTGATTCAATTCTCACTTTCACTGGACAGATTTTAGAGGCTCATAAAAGCAGAAACATGATTGTGTTGTTGTAGCTGGAGTTGAAAAGATGATGTCAGAGTGATTGACACTGGTGGGCGGGTCTTATTAAAGTTATTAAAGTGAACTCGTCCTCTCCTCATCATTTGCTACATTCTCATCCTTTCCATTCAATATGCATTTCGCATTTCTTACATGATTAATTTATGCTTCTCATCTAAACATATTTTAATCATGTATCATGTATTTATTCTGTAAGGATGTTCAATTTTATAGAATTAATCATGTTGAAACTAAATGAAGTAGTTATGTTTTCTTTATAAACCCCGCCCCTTTGTGAAGGAAACTGATTCGCACCCATCGCCATTTTGTCTCTCGCTGTGGGTGGGATCTGAGCTCTGCACTGAGGTAAGTTAATTAAAACTTGAAAATAATATTTAGTTTAGAGCAGCCATTCAGTATTGGAATGTGCATATTTTCACTCAGGTTTTATGTACTTGTCATATCAAACAACATTGTTTTTTAAAGTTACGTTTATGCGTTTGTACGTTAGCTAACATTAACACTAGCTTTAGCCTCTTCTGAAAATGTCGTGTATATTACCGTATCAGTATGTTGACTAGACGAGTCAGAATAATGATGAGAAACTGAACCGTGTACACCGGACGTTACCGTTGCCTTGTCGTGCCGCAGCAGCTTGAAGCGGTGTACGTTAACGTTACGCGAGAGCTTGAACTGTCGGGGATTTGTCGCGCTGTGCCGCATCCAGTGTAGACGATGGGCTCGTTTAAGGTGCTAACGTTAGCAGAAATGTAGGTGAGAGTAACGTTAGGCGTCTGCAGTCAGGGGACGAGTGGAAAAAAAGTGCAGTCTATTACAGACAATCAAAAAGCCAGTACAATGCATGTTGTTGTAAAGAAAATTAACATTGAATATGCTTTCTGTTTAGATGTCTGGTTTCTCCTGTCCTGTGAAGACCTATTATTCTCTTTTTTTTTTTTTTTTTTTTGGAATGCTGTTTAGTAGTAGTAAGTATTATTAAAAAAACTTTTACTTTTGTTTTGTTACACATGCATACATCTCTGATGATTGCTCTGAATGATGTGCATCTTCATGTTTTTTGAGAAGTAATCCAGTACTCCTAATTATAATAACTATTTTAAAACTGAAGCATACTTCTGATGTTTTACAGATATCTGATATTTCACCAGACGAGTGCACTTCTTGACATCCATCCATTTTTGCTGTTTGTCTGATGATGTTGCAAATGTTAATATTAATCTATTATTTTTCTCTTTGCCTGTCTGTTGAATGTGTCAGTGTATTAAGGGTGCACGGTAGCAGTTGGAGATTGGAGATTGGAGTTACCGAAACATCCAAAACATCCACACTTTGGACATTTCTGCCATTATCCATGTATGTATTCAAAGTGTGCTATATAATTTTACTGTTTGTTTTAGGAAGACACTATTGTATTTCTTGGTTTACCATTCACAATCCTAGAAATGAGGTCTAACAGTTATCTGTAATCAGTCTTTGTTGACCACGACTGGTTCTTATTATATTCAAAGTTTACATTTTTTTGGAATACTGATGTTACTAAATAATTGAAATTGAGTTTGATATTTCTAGAGTAGTACTGAATCTCATTTTTTAACTGTGCATTTTCCAGGCTGCAGATGAAGCACTCATCCCAAGATGCACTGAGGAGACAATGCCCATGATAGACCAGGGGACATCAGGATCGTCAACGAGGGCCAGATAAAATCTTACAGTGATTTGGATAACTTGGCATTAGTTACTGCAAAATTCAGTTGCCCATCTAATTGAAAGGGATCATTCACACAACCACTGAAAATTCTGAAAATGAAAATTCTGGTATCATTTACATGCCCTCAAGTTGTTCAAAACTTGTATGAATTTCTTTGTTCTGCTGAGGAGTATAATGGTGAATCTTTAAAATCAGCACACTTTCAAAGTCCTTCTTTAAAAATGTAGACATTTTTTATTACTTTATTTATGCTGTTATTGTTCTTATTGTGTAATATTTTGTATTACGTTAAGCAAGTTTTGTATTACGTTTTTTTTTTTTTTTTTTTTTTTTTGGATTTTGCTTTTATATGGGGTTATATTATATTTTAACAGATGCATTTCAAACAAATGAGCTATGTCACATGCTTCTCTGTAAATTTGTAATCTGTATGGATTGTTGTGTACTAAAAAAAAAAAAAAAAAAAAAAGTTGTGTTTTTTCCAAAAAATGTTTTTGCTTATTGCCTTGCTTAAAAATCTACAATATTGAGGTTGCTAAAATGCTATTATTTATTTAAAAATGTAATACTTGTAGTTTACCAAAGTTTTTTTTTTATTTTTTTATTAGTTTTATCTGGATTTATTGTACATTTTATCATAGTTTTATGTAATTTATTGAAGCACTACTGCATATGGTGGACAAAGCTTTAATTAAAAAAATAAAAAAAAAATCATGTTAAATCAACAAGGTAACATGGCATAAAAAACATAAAAACAACATAAAAAATCATGTTCATTTGACAAACACAAGTTACGTAACATAAACGGAGATAAATTATGTTGAGAGAACATAATAAAAATACACGCAACCTATGTACATATTTTTTTTATGTTAATCCAACTGTGGAATCTGTCAGAAAACACAGAGACAATAAATAATTAAAAACAGATCAGGTGCACTATTGTGGATGTTGTTATATATGAGATACAAACTACCAATAAAAACTACTGTCAAGCATTTACAATGTACAAAATCATTTAACAAATTGTCAGCAGCACATATGGTTCATTTGATAGTTTCAATCTAGTTTGAAAAATGAAACAAATGAAAAAGACATTATGTTTGTAAACACAGTGATGCTTCTACCAAGATATGCAAACTAAAATTAAGAGGTTAATTGGATACTTTACACTTCTACATCTTGAAACTTTGAAAGCATTTCTCTCAGGACAGTTGCTCTTTAATTGTTGCTAATTTGTTGCTCAGTTGCTCATTTGTTCGAAATCTTAATAAATAAATTGCATGAGGCCAAATCACACACATCTGATCATGATACTGTTGTAAAGTTAAAGATATTCAGTCCAAACAACAGAATCTCGCCATTCTTTTCCTTCATCAGTGATTTCTCCCTAGCGTCAGCTGTCACAGCAGCACATAGAAAAGGATGTGTGTGTGTGTGGGTGTGGGTGTGTGTGTTTGTACACACATGTACATGCAGTAGTGGTTCTGATGTTGATGGCTGTGATGCTGAAGGTTGAGCTGCAGAGCTAACTATGGCAGCACACTCTGATGTAAGCCTTTTTATGGCCTCATTGGCTTTTGTAGGACTAAAAAATCCTATAGCTTTGAACCTAGGGTCCAGCAGTGTTGCAAGTGACATGATGCTCATAGATTGCAATGTGTTAAATTTCTCAATTAACTGTCTTTTCAGATGCTCTCCCATTTGTCTTGCCACTGGAGATGCCATATTTGTCATCTCTTTCTGCATTTTAAGCAGTGGCAATACCTTAGACCCAGAAACCTTCTTTTCTTCTGACAGCTCCACAGCTGCATCATTAAAACCAGAGAGCGATGAAAGGCATGCACTCACAGAGGTGAATTCATCAGAGCTCAGTGTGGGTATCTCAGTGGCCAGACTGGCTAAAGCTGCCCCCACTGGCTCTTTGAGCTCTACCAGATGGTGCAGCATTTGAAACGTGCTGTTCCAGCAGGTCTCCACCTCCTGAAGGAGCTTCAGTGTATCTTCCAGTGTTGGAAATGTAATAGGTTACAGATTACAAGTTACTCTATTTAAAATGTAATAAGTAGTGTTACTTTTCAATTACTAAATTAATGTAACGTATTACATTTCATTACTTTTTGATTACTTTTCTAAATTTCTAATATTTTCAACTGTTAATCATTTTGAAACATTTAAACCAGACAGAGTTAACCTTACAGTAGCACTCAACACTGATTACTGTCAGACTTTCAAAATCCTTTAGCACTTGAATTAAGGTTATAATAAGTAAGGGATAATATACATCTTTATTTTGTGATAACAACTGGCTGGATGTACATTATCCCACTTATTACACAGCTGCTTGCCACAAATGAAAATAATTAGACATGAAACACTGATAGGATTTAAATCAAACTTCGCTTATCAATACATACATAAAACACGTGCATATACACCTAGAAATTACTTGCATATACATGTATACTGTTGGATGTTCAAAATATACATATGAAATACACGTGCACACTAATATGAAATCCATACCAATACATCTTTTATTAGTAATGAATACATATACACTTGTGAATAACTTGTATATACATATAAACTTAACGCATGCATACGCTAAAAAACACTCGCTTATACATATAAACTTGATCCATGCATATACACCTACAACAACACGCACATATACATATAAACTCGCTGCATGCAGACACACCTGTACATACTGCACATACATACCCATGCATATACACCTAAAAACACTCGCACATACATATAAACTTGACCCATGCATATACACCTAAAAACACTCGCACATACATATAAACTCGTTGCGCGCATATACACCCATAAAACACTCACGCAAACATACAAAATACATTTCAGGTAAGACGCATGCTTGAGTTGTGTATATACATATATGCAAGTGATTTCATATGTGGATGTGCGTGAACAGTGCAAACGGAAGGCATTTCAGTGTAAACGGAAGGCATTTCAGTGTAAACGGAAGGCATCTCAAAACGGAAGGCATTTCAGTGTAAAAGGAAGCAGCGCACTTCCGGCGGAATCTCCAGATGCCGGGGCATTTTAAAACGCTTAATGTGATTAATGCATTAAAATAGTGTTTTAAAAAGACCTTTAATATAGCATATGATGTACCAGGGGCGAATTTCCACTGGGCACTTTTCAAAATCCCGTTCAGCACCGCCGAGAGTTCGCGCGATCGTTCAAACAAAACCGAAAGTAAAACGCGCACGCGCCTTCAAAAGCAATTTTAATACCCCGCGTTTAGAGCGCGACTCCCCAATGCGTGCAAATTAGGCTACATAACATATTTAGGATGTTATTAGTATGCAGGCTATTGTGAAGTTGTTTATTTAATATTAATTGTATTCTATTTTTGCATGTTTCTGTCAAGGACTTTTATTTTGGTGTTGCGTCCTCTGAGAAGGAGGGTCTTATAATGTGAAGGAGGAGAGCAGAGTAGATTGTGGCGGGCACAGAGATTAGTGTTGATCTCTTCCCGAGTTCTAGGCCTTTGCTCAATAAAAATTACTAGTCGTCGGTATTTTCAAGTCTATCGTCTTTATTTACATCCACCCACGGGCAGCTAAAACTCCACGCCTTACACTATTATAGGTTGTGTAGTTGTCTATAGCTCTCTATCATGTTTGAAAAATTTTGGTCTCTATTTAAATTGTTTTAACTATGTTCTGTTCTACTTTCTGAGTATGAATTATTACAATGCAGTAAAAGCATGGGCGTCGGAAGCAAAATAAATGTGGGTGGGGAGTATATGCCATTTTCTGTAGTGTGGTGCCTTACTATGTATATTACCTCTGCGCACTAACGTGACAACATTACAAAACGGGGCAATTGAAGTGTGTTTCTAGTGGCGTAAGCGATAAAGCGAATATCCAGTGTTTTTTGACGCAAACGACCCGAGTTCGCGTCCACCTTTTGCCGAAATCGTTCTTCTGCCTTTTCACATCTCATTTTACATCGGAAAGGCATTTGTTTTCAATAAACATAAAAATGAAGGAACTAATCTAAATGTTAGAATAAAGTATCGAGCAGGATTAGGTGTATCTGAGCAGCAGATACACTCAGATGCTTTATTTACTTTGCTGTGTTACAGAAGTGCATTCGTCATGTGGAATGGATTTGACTGATGGCGCTCTAAAAAGTGCGCAGACATATTCGCCGAATTAGAGACGGTAAAAGTGGGTGGGTCCGATATCGTTGGTCTTTAAAAGTGGGTGGGTCCTGTCCCACCCACATTCAATGGTTCGACGCCCATGAGTAAAAGACAACAACACTCAAGCACCATAAAAAGTTTTGCTACAAACTCAACTGACTGGCTTTATTCTCTCCTGTATGATTTCATAAGTATATATAATATATATATATATATCCATATTATATATATATATATATATAAACATTCCTTTCTTAATCGTATTAAGTGCGAACAATAAATGCAGCCATAGTAGGCTGCTCTCTCAGTATTCAAAGTGCAAACAGAGACTACACTTTTCAAACATGATAGAGAGCTATAGACAACTACACAACCTATTATAGCCTACATACTAATAACATCCTAAATATGTTATGTAGCCTAATTTGCACGCATTGGGGAGTCGCGCTCTAAACGCGGGGTATTAAAATTGCTTTTGAAGGCGCGTGCGCGTTTTACTTTCGGTTTTGTTTGAACGATCGCGCGAACTCTCGGCGGTGCTGAACGGGATTTTGAAAAGTGCCCAGTGGAAATTCGCCCCTGGTACATCGTATGCTATATTAAAGGTCTTTTTAAAACACTATTTTAATGCATTAAGTCACGTTAAGCGTTTTAAAATGCCCCGGCATCTGGAGATTCCGCCGGAAGTGCCGCTGCTTCCGTTTACACTGAAAAGTTCACGCACATCCACATATGAAATCACTTGCATATATGTATATACACAACTCAAGCATGCGTCTTACCTGAAATTTATTTTGTATGTTTGCGTGAGTGTTTTGCGTGTAGTGTATGTATGGAGTGTTTTTAGGTGTATATGCATGGGTCAAGTTTATATGTATGTGCGAGTGTTTTTAGGTGTATATGCATGGGTCAAGTTTATATGTATGTGCGAGTGTTTTTAGGTGTATATGCATGGGTCAAGTTTATGTGTCTGCAGGTGTGTCTGCATGCAGCGAGTTTATATGTATATGTGCGTGTTGTTGTAGGTGTATATGCATGGATCAAGTTTATATGTATAAGCGAGTGTTTTTTAGCGTATGCATGCGTTAAGTTTATATGTATATACAAGTTATTCACAAGTGTATATGTATTGATTACTAATAAAAGATGTATTGGTATGGATTTCATATTAGTGTGCACGTGTATTTCATATATATATTTTGAACATCCAACAGTATACATGTATATGCAAGTAATTTCTAGGTGTATATGCACGTGTTTTATATATGTATTGATAGGCGAAGTTTGATTTAAATCCTACGTGGCGCCTCATATTATTACACAACATTTCACCACATAAATAATTAATTACTAGTAAATACAGTACTAGTTTGTCAGTTATTTTTTAATCCATTACAGTGTACAAAACAAAATGGCAGCAGCTGCATTTGTATGAAACAACAGAGCAAATCCACAATACCAGGATGACAGAAATAAGAAATTGTACACATAATATTGAATTGAGTTTTAAAATTGTATTAGCTAACCAAATGTAAAGATTCCACCAACAAAAAATTCTTCCTAGCAAATAAATAGTGCCAACATAAGTTGCCCAGATGAGCCTGAGTTATTAGCTTTTACCAGTTGTTATCGGGGAATAACCTATCTTGGAATGTCACGGCTGGCCAATCAGAATCAAGCATTCCACAGAGCCGAGTAATAATTTAATTTAAAGCACAGCCACACAAATTCAGACTTAACACCTCTTATTTACTTTGAGATCATTCTGAGGTTAAATATAGATTTGAAACCATAACATAGTTTAATAGCTATGTTGTACTGGTTAAAAATAAAATAACTGGTTATAAAAATAAACTAAAATAAAACAAGACAATTTATCTTAAAAAATAAAGTGTATTCATAAACCCAAATAAAAAATTAAACAGTTATATAATAAACACTGGTGTTTCATTTTAGAAAAATGTAATTTATAATCATTATATATAATATAATATCAATAATTATATATATATACATATATATATATATATATATATAATTTTTAAAAGAAACTGTAATTTAATTACTGTAACTAATTACAGTTACATTTATTTTGTAATTAAATTACGTAATTCTGTTACATGTAACTAGTTACTCCTCAACACTTCTAACCAACACTGTCATGTTTGATCTCTGATTTTCCACATTGCAGCAATCATGTTTAGCTCCATCAGAATTATATCGTGTCAGTGAGATGTATAGTCGTGGCCAAAAGTTTTGAGAATTACATAAATATTGGAAATTGGAAAAGTTGCTGCTTAAGTTTTTATAATAGCAATTTGCATATACTCCAGAATGTTATGAAGACTGATCAGATGAATTGCATAGTCCTTCTTTGCCATGAAAATTAACTTAATCCCGAAAAAAACTTTCCACTGCATTTCATTGCTGTCATTAAAGGACCTGCTGAGATCATTTCAGTAATCGTCTTGTTAACTCAGGGAGAATGTTGACGAGCACAAGGCTGGAGATCATTATGTCAGGCTGATTGGGTTAGAATAGCAGACTTGACATGTTAAAAGGAGGGTGATGCTTGAAATCATTGTTCTTCCATTGTTAACCATGGTGACCTGCAAAGAAACGCGTGCAGCCATCATTGCGTTGCATAAAAATGGCTTCACAGGCAAGGATATTGTGGCTACTAAGATTGCACCTAAATCAACAATTTATAGGATCATCAAGAACTTCAAGGAAAGAGGTTCAGTTCTTGTTAAGAAGGCTTCAGGGCGTCCAAGAAAGTCCAGCAAGCACCAGGATCGTCTCCTAAAGAGGATTCAGCTGCGGGATCGGAGTGCCACCAGTGCAGAGCTTGCTCAGGAATGGCAGCAGGCAGGTGTGAGCGCATCTGCACGCACAGTGAGGCGAAGACTTTTGGAAGATGGCCTGGTGTCAAGAAGGGCAGCAAAGAAGCCACTTCTCTCCAAAAAAAACATCAGGGACAGATTGATCTTCTGCAAAAAGTATGGCGAATGGCCTGCTGAGGACTGGGGCAAAGTCATATTCTCCGATGAAGCCTCTTTCCAATTGTTTGGGGCATCTGGAAGAAGGCTTGTCCGGAGAAGAAAAGGTGAGCGCTACCATCAGTCCTGTGTCATGCCAACAGTAAAGCATCCTGAGACCATTCATGTGTGGGGTTGCTTCTCATCCAAGGGAGTGGGCTCACTCACAATTTTGCCCAAAAACATAGCCATGAATAAAGAATGGTACCAAAACACCCTCCAACAGCAACTTCTTCCAACAATCCAACAACAGTTTGGTGAAGAACAATGCATTTTCCAGCACGATGGAGCACTGTGCCATAAGGCAAAAGTGATAACTAAGTGGCTCGGGGACCAAAACATTGAAATTTTGGGTCCATGGCCTGGAAACTCCCCAGATCTTAATCCCATTGAGAACTTGTGGTCAATCCTCAAGAGGCAGGTGGACAAACAAAAACCCACTAATTCTGACAAACTCCAAGAAGTGATTATGAAAGAATGGGTTGCTATCAGTCAGGATTTGGCCCAGAAGTTGATTGAGAGCATGCCCAGTCGAATTGCAGAGGTCCTGAAAAAGAAGGGCCAACACTGCAAATACTGACTCTTTGCATAAATGTCATGTAATTGTCGATAAAAGCCTTTGAAACGTATGAAGTGCTTGTAATTATATTTCAGTACTTCACAGAAACAACTGAAACAAAGATCTAAAAGCAGTTTAGCAGCAAACTTTGTTAAAACTAATATTTGTGTAATTCTCAAAACTTTTGGCCACGACTGTAGTTCAGTGAGTTTATTACTAACTCTAGCCACTAGATGGAGCTTGATCAGTGTAATTTATATTAGAAACAACATCTGAACTGTTCATCCTTGCCACATAATGGACAATGAAATATGCTCTTTTTCCCTAAAAGAAAGGCTCAGTTCAAATATACACCTCTATATACACAGTTTTATGGTTCACAGAGCCAGTCCAACAACAGGCTGAATGACGACACAAAATAAAAAGAAATGATAATATAAATAAAACAAAATTAAGTTGCTTAACTATTTTTAACTAGAAATAAGTTTTAAGGAAAAAACTATTATGATTATGATGAATTATGATGTAAGGCTTTAAGAATCTCAGATACTTTGATCTCCTGAGAGATGCACATTTCATAGTTAATTA
>NW_026129959.1:0-29899 GCF_022985175.1 Labeo rohita | reverse complement strand
GAAAAGTAATTGAATAACAGATAATTTCAAATGGAGATCATAGTTATTTTATCTGTTAAAACAAAGCATTTCTTCCCCATTTAAAATAAATAAATAAATAATCACATGCCAGTGCCACTACACAGGATTTTGGTGAACTTAAAGGCTTAAAGGATAAAGCCAAATCCTATTTCATGATATAGAAATTATATTTCACAATAACAGTTTATATCATGACATGAAGAGATCAGATGCAAAACCAGATAAATCCATCTGACGTCTTTCTTTAAAAAATGCATTTTTATCAGGCTCAGATGTATAGGTTTCTATGTAAGTACCGGTACTTCTGATTGGGCTGAGGCTGGTATTTTAGTGAGTTTAAAGAAAAAGTATTTGATGGATGTATAATATGTGTTGAGAGCATTCACTCAGTATCATTATCTCATTTTTGACCAAGATGGCTTTTAGCTGGTTTTGCATCTCTCTTTACTCTCTCTTTACATGTAATTTTTTTGTTATTTTATCTTTGTTATTAATAATAAGAACATAGATGCAAGTAACAAACTAAAGCACAATTACAATAAAACAAAGACAAAAATGAAATAAATAGGGCTCAATGAAATAGTTGTTTTATTTTTTCCTAAATTCCATTTTAATTTTTCTAGACTCTATTTCAGGGGTGGCGAACTCCGGTCCTGGAAAGCTGAAGCCCTGCAAAAGTCACCTGCCTGTAGCTTTCTTAGCAAAGCCACTAGATGGCAAGCCTGCAACCATTAACCATAAAAGCGTAACGGCTAAAGCTAACGCTTCCGGTCTGGCAGTACATGGGAAAGGAGACCAGAGGCTTTTTTTTTTTTTTTTAAATGAGTATCAATGGAGGAAAGGCTGTACTACACTGAGTAAACAACTTTTTAGAGAAAACGGCTTATCATTTAATGAATCGACAGCCTGCTAATCTTCAATATGTTGTAATTAAATTAAATTCAAGCTTACTTGTATAACACTTTTCACAATACAAATAGTTGCAAAGCAGCTTTACAGAAAATTAAAGTTTCTACAACATATTTAGTAGTAGCTTACTAGTGGTGACTATGTCAACTTCACGTACATATGGCAGAGATGTATGGTAAAATCAGTTAATGACATAATTAAACAGACAATTAACACTGTTAACAGTAATGAATCATATGTTGCAATCAAACTTATAGCAAAATTCGGTAGTGCAGTATGTTGTTTCAGGCTTGGTATCATCTGAGATCCTCTGAGAGTTTGGCATCATCTCTTCTTAGGTGTTCTGGATCCAGACTGAAGCTTGCGTAATTCCTAAAACAGAGTAACAAACAGAAACATAATTAGCATAGCTATATTGGTTCAACCAAGCAAAAATGATTTCTTTAACCCAAGCTAAAGAATAATAATGTGCATTTGATCAGATATAACTGTAGTACAAGATTATGAGATGCACTATTTGAATGCTTGGCTAAAGAGATGCGTCTTTAATCTAGATTTAAACAGAGAGAGTGTGTCTGAACTCCGAACGTTAGCAGGAAGGCTGTTCCAGAGTTTGGGAGCCAAATGCGGAGAAGCTGTAATTTGAAATTTAATTATACTTTAACTTATACTGTAAATCTTGTTCTTCTTCAAAAATCCCTTAAACCATTAAATTACATAAAGTTTGTTAAACAGACAAAAAAAGAGTACATATTCACCTTGATTTTATAAATAAGCGTGTCATCCTGTGGTACTCTGGAACTGATTGCAATGACAACATCAACATAACCATTTCCATCTAGTTTGATTCCAATGGAGGTAGACAACAACAACATCCATAATAAGACAAACACCGTTCGTGAGTCCATAGCTTCTGAGTTTAGATGAACAGTAACTCCCGAACCCTGTTTTGAACAATGTCAAGTCAAAATTTAACTTTAATGAATAAGGTCATAGATAAGAAAAATCCTTTACTGGCATGGACTGATGAATTTCAATCAAATTTCTTTCAGGAAATAATCAGGAAACGACATGTCATCACAGTGTAATAGAGCAGAAAGTTTACTGCACTAATAATTTTATTCCTGTTTTACATGAATATGCAGTCCTCTCTGTTTATATTGCATAGTCATTAAGTACATATTAAAGGAATAGTTCACCCCAAAAATTTGCTCTAAATTTACATGGCGGAGCAGGCAGTCCAGAGAGCCATGGCGGAGCATTGAGTTCTGGAAGCCATGGCGGAGCAGGGAGCTCGGGAAGCCATGGCGGAGCAGGTAGTCCAGGGAGCCATGGTGGAGCAGGGAGCTCGGGGGAGCCATGGCGGAGCAGGTAGCACAGGGAGCCATGGCAGAACAGCTCCCGTGGCCTTGGCTTCAACCCTTGGCTGGACTTGGAAACTGTAGCCCTCTCTGGGCTGGACTTGGGAACTAGAGCCCTCTTCGGACTGGACTTGGGAACTGGAGCCCTCTCTGGGCTGTGCTTGGAAATATAGTCACTTTCTCGACTTGGCTTGGGATCAGAAGCCCTCTCTGGGCTGAACGTGAGATCAGGAGCCCTCTCTGGGCTGGTCCTGGGAACAGGAGCCCTCTTTGGGCCAAACATGGGAACAGGAGCCCTCTCCAGGCTTAACGTGGGAACAGAGTCTCTCTCTCTACTCTGGTCTGGGGCTAGAGCCATTTCTCGACTCTGGTCTGGGGCTAAATCCAAACTGAATAATTAGGAAATTATACTTAGTCCACAGTTTCCTACATGATAAACACAATGTAAGTCTATCTTAATGATCTGTAAGATTTTACATTCTGCAAAAATATTGAAATTTTGTTTTTGTAAGCATATTAGCAAATTGTTAGCATATGTCCAGTCCCCAGGCTACCAAACACATGCTAATATTATTAAATGAATAATTCATGAAACGTTTTAGGAAAGTTAGCGAAATCTTGAGTATGTTGAGCACATACTTGTGCAGTTCCTGGAACTTTTAACGTCCTGATCAGTGATAAGTGGGTATGTGGTTTAATGTCATGCAGGGTCAGTTGTCCATTTGAAACATAAGATGTACATGCACTGATCAGCCACAATATTAAACCCCCCTGCCTAAGTATTGCTGTCGGCTGTTTCAGAGTTCCTGCTGTCAGTGTGAATGCAACCAGGAAAACAGGAAATTGGTTCTTCACCATGCTGGAACTATGTGGTGCAAAAGTGCCTTTTCTCATGTTTCTCAAATGGTTCCTGAACAATGTTTTGCAATGTGGCAAGGTGCTTTATCCTGCTGCAAGAGAAAGGGATCAGAAAACACTGTTTAAATGAAGGGGTTTACATGGCCTGCAGCAATCTTTAGGTAGGTGGTATGAATGGTTTCCTAGCAGAACATTGACCAGTGCATAACACTGCTTCTGCCAGCCAGCCTTCTTCCCATAGTGCATCTGCTGCCAGCTCTTCTCTAGGTAAATGATGCACATGGAGCATCCACCTGATCTAAAAGAGAACACAATTTATCAGACAAGGCAACCCTCTTCCACTGCTCCATGGTCCAGTTGTGACGCTTATGTGCCCACTTATCATGGGAACTCTGACTGGTCTGTAGCTACACAATGTAGGCTAAAAATGTAAGGCTAACTCTTAATTGGTTTACTTAGTAACTACACTGTTAAGAGCAGGCCTGTATGTCCTGTTGGAGCATATTGATATGGGCTCAAAGAGCGAATGTAAAACAGTGTTCAGTGTTTTTTTGTCTCGCCACCATCACAGGTTGAATGTGTGTGCATTACTAAAGTTAAAACACAGTACTTGAAAACAACTATAAAATGGAATCTTGACCTATATATCTTGGAACTTTTTGTCCAAGATATTGGACAAAAAGTCATGTGAATTCTGACAAAACAGAATTCACATGAGACCATAGGTTGACAATAATTGGACATTCCCAAAACATGTGGAGAAAAGTACCTGAAGATACAGTGTTACAGATATGACAGTTGTAGTTCAACTGCAGCTTCATTTTAAACCTCTTATAAGGAGTTATGTATGCTCTATGGATGACTTTGAAATGGATAAGACATTGAGCCAAGTTTTTAGAAGTTAAGATTACATTGGACCACACCCTGTCCCAGTCAACTGATAAGTCAAAATCCGTTAGTTCACGATTCCAGATAAGTTTAATAGGAAGAGGCTTTGCAGTGTGATCATTAAGTTTACTATATATTAAAGAAACAGAGAGCCAACCAGAGGGTGGTGTGATCCAGTTCCACATAGGATGAGAGGAAATAGGGGATGCCCATAGGCTTTGAGAGCAGAATGTAGCTGAAAGAAGACAAAATATGATGATGTTGGTAAACAAAACTTAGTTCTTAGTTCTTGAAATGAGCAGAGTCCCTGATTATCATACAAGTCACCGCATGTGTTTATGCCCAATGTAGACCAAGAGGGCTGGACAAATGGCAGATTTTCACATAAGAAATTAAAGTTATGCCATAAAGGTGTGTTGTTACACAATTTGAAAGGTCCCTCCCATCAGACGTTCCACCCTTTTCCAGATCCTAATAGAATTGGCCACAATCGGGCCAAATTTGTATTTATCACTTTTATTTCCTATGCCAGCAAATAAAATATCTTGGAGCCTATGTGGTTTAACCTTGTCGGCTTCTATTACTCTCCATGAAACTTTAGATTGAGGATCAACTCAAATATGAAGAGCCTTAAGTTGGAACGACAAGTAATATAATTCAAAATTTGGCACAGCCAATCCTCCTAAACGTATCGAACGCTGCAATGTTACAAGTTTTATTCTGGGATGTTTACCATTCCAGATAAACTGGGAAAGTATGGTATTGATCTCCTTAAAGTAACCTGAAGGAGGAGAAAGCGGCAGCATCGAAGAAAAGAACGTTAAGCCGAGGTAATAAATTCATTTTGACGGTGAAGATTTTTCCTTGAAGAGAAACTTTGAGATTATTCCATCTTTGAGTATCACTTTTAATCTTGACTAAAATGTTATTAAAATTATTTCTGGTAATTTTATTAATGTCTTTACATATGGTAATACCCAAACAGATGAAAGAATCTTTAATAGGAATGAATGAGGGGATAGGAGAGTTAACTTTAACACTGTTTATTAAAGCTGATTTGGTCCAGTTTATCTTGTACCCCGATAAACTACTAAAGTGATCAAATTCCTTAATTATCCTGGTTACTGACACATCAAAACGATCCAAATATAAGATAATGTCATCAGCGTACAACAAAATAATATGACTATGGTCCTGAATCTTAATCGGTGGAACATCAGAGTTCCTAATAGCTTGTGCTAGTGGTTCAAGGCATAAACAAAACAATAAAGGGGAAAGTGGACATCCCTGCCTTGTTCCACGCTGTAAAGGGAACGGGGGGGAAAAATATTACCAGATAAAACTGATGCCTCAGGTGAATGGTAAAGTGTCTTGATCATAGAAATGTAATGTTCACCAAAACCAAAACATTGCAGAACTGCCCACATATAGTTCCACTCTAGTCTATCAAAGGCTTTTTCTGCATCTATTGAAAAAAACACACAAGGACTCGGTAGAGAGTCTGCAAAATCAAGTACATGAAACAGTCGCCGAATATTATCGGCCGCATGACGTCCTTTGATTACCTTCTCCATGTGAGAGGCAAGAGTTTTAGCATAAACTTTTAGATTGCATGGGATGAGTGATACTGGTCTATAACTGGAGAAATCTAACGAATCTTCACCCTTTTTAAGAAGCAATGATATCAAAGATGTTTTTTCTCTATAAAATGTACCATACTCAATTGCAAAATTAAATGAGTCCCTACCATATCCCATATTTCTAAATATAATTCAGGAGGGAGGCCATCTAGGCCTCCTGACTTGCCCTTCTGAAGTCTTTTTAGTGCTTCATAGATCTCCTCCAAGCTTAACGGGGCCTCTAAAGAGTCTTTATCCAATTGTGTGATCCGAGGCAGTTCTAATGTATCTAAGTATTCTTTACAAACTGACTCATCAAAATCAGTTTCTGTTTTGTATAGATTTGTGTAAAACCCTTTAAATATGTTGTTAATTGTTATAGGATTTGTGGTTACCTGGTCATCCGAAGATTTTATTGCACTGATGCCCTAGACTCACATTCTCTTAACCTGAGAGCAAATAAGTGGCTAGGTCTCTCCGATTCAAAATAGTATTTTTGCCTCGTCCTATGTAAAATAAACTCTGCCTTTGATTGTGAAAGTAAATCATATTCCTCTTTCAAGGAGGACAATTGTGTTGCTTGTTGATCAAAAAAATTTAGTTTTTGTAAATTTTGTAATAATTGGATCTTGTTTTCTAATTGTGTAAATTGGTGGGTTCTTGCTGTGGCTAGAGCAGAAGAAAAAGATATACAAAATCCTCGTATTACACACTTCGTCGTTTCCCACAATATTTAAGGGTCTACATCACAAGATATATTCCTTTTGAGAAACTCCTTTATATGATCTTTTAGCAAATTAATGAATGACTGATTATTTAGTAATGATGTTGGAAATGTGAACAATACATAATACTGCAGAATGATCAGTCAATAAAATTGGTAATATAGAGATGCAAGAGTTAGATGAAATTAGAGATGGACTGAGAAATATGTAATCTATCCTAGAGAAGGTCTTATGTCTATTAGAAGAAAAAAGTGAAGTCCTTAGATGTAGTATTTTGGATTCTCCAAAGATCGATCACATTAAGTTCCGTGATAAATTTATTCAATAGCTTAGAGGATGTGTTAGCTGTAGTATCATGGTGAGATTTATCCAGTGCAGGATTTAAAACAGCATTAAAATCAACATCCATCACTAAAGGACAATCAGTCTGCTCAAGTAATATATTGGAAATATTTGTAAAAAATGCACTGTCTGCCTCATTCGGGCCATAAATGGAAACCAATGCTAATCTGTATTATGTATTTTGCAGCGTATAAAAACAAACCTACCTTCCTCATCATTCCCAGTATGTTTAATAGTTAACTGTAATTTCCTATGGACTAAGATGAGCACCCCCTTAGTTTTATTATGAGTACAAGAGAAGGCTGCCAGTTTGTAACACTTATTTTGAAAAACGTGCCACATCACATTGTTTTAAATGAGACTCTTGTATCAGGGCACAGGAGATCGATTTACGGTGCAAATATTCTAATATACGGGTACATTTAACAGGAGAATTTAGGCCATTCACATTCAATGATAAAATATTCAGAACATGCATTGTGTGCACGCAATACCATGATTCTAACTGAAGAGAAACAAAATCATTGCCATATTTCTAGTGACATGTAAACATTAGTATGTATCCTAGATACCAATCCACCTAGATGCATAGTTCTTTTAAAAGAAAGGCAAAATAAATAAAAGCATTGACGTCTGTTGAAGGGCATAGAGGAAAACAAGAGAAAGGAACGACAAACAACTATGAACAACAACCACAACAGACCGCACATTACCGAGAGTGTAGGTCTGCATGAACAACAGAAACAAATGTTGATGCGTGACCAGTCCACTTCAACGTAAGACATGTCCCCAAAAGGCCCACTGAGCCTGTGTTGACTGCATGGCCATTGGTGAAGCTGTCTCGAAACATATCAAGGTCAGCACTCCACCTGATTTCGTAGGATTTAACTTAAAGGGAAAGAAACATGCAAGACAATTAAAGATACATTATTTCATGATTTCACAATGAACTTTAAAACAACTTCTATTTTGTCAGTGAAAAAAATAAAATGTGTTAAAAAACTGAAAAATACTGTTATAGTAATTGTATGCGTTACCTGTCCCTTGGTCAATGTCCTCACCAGGAGCTGTCCAGGTGAGAAGCACAGTGTCCTCCTGGATCTCAGCACTCAGATCTGTGATTCTGTCAGAAGGGAAATTTGGTGGAATGCATGAAAGAGTCACCACAAAACTCTCTCCAGTGACTGCTCTGGTGAAGCTTCCAACCTCAAGTGGTTCCTCAGAAACTGTAGGCTTTGGAGGGTTCAGCTGCACTTCACCTGAAATTAGAGGAACCATTTGAATACATCTCCATGATCTGGTTAAGGAAATGTTTGAGAACCACTTAAATCTGCTTGTTTCTGTCTGAATTGTTTTCTGTAAACAGCTTTATAGCTAATTATATTGCCATTCATAAAACATTTAGTCCCATTAACCCTTAAATGCATACCTCGGGTCTTTAGCGACCCGGGACGTCATTTAGTGCCCTCTCCCTCTTTTATTTTTTAAAGTTTGACAACAGCTTTCTTAGTATTCCTCAATCTATTCATTATGAACAATAAAACAAGAAAAAAATCATAAATTTAAATTGGTTTAAATGGCTTTACTGCAGAGCAATTACTGTATGCAATAAAATATAAATGTCACTGTCATTTGATGGTGGATGTGATGAATAAGCTGCCAGCCGTCACGAGTCTGGTCCTGATCTTTATTCCACTCCTCACCAGAGGTCACCTTGCCATTACACAGACTGTTGCACTACACCCTGGACTATCTTCCCATGCTTCACCCGCGCTCACTGCTGCAGCCAATCACGAACAGCATAAATACGAGGCCCTTCCCACTATTCTGGGCCGAGTATTGTACAGCGTTTAGCATTCGTCCTGTGTTAGCTGCTTTACGCAGCTTCTTCCTAGGTTCTACGTTCTAGTTAGTCTTTGTTATCTAGTTTTGTAATTCGTGTCTCGACCCTAGCCTTGTTGATTCCTGCTCGTCATGGATTTACCCTTTGTCTCATCATCACAGACTCTGTTCGCCCCTCGTATGGGCTCAAGCCTGCCTATTTGGATAACCCGTTTGCCTCGGCCCTTGGATTACATTTGCTGTTGATCGACCCTTGCCTGTGTTACGGAATGCTCTTGTGTCTTTCTGTCTGTATACCTGTTTGACAGTGTTCGACCCAGCCTGCCTATGACCTTGTTTCTGTCTAATGTCAATAAACGCTTACATATGGATCCGCCTGCTCCTCGCTTCCTTCCATCCATAACACCAGCGATCAAAATAATGATTGTGAAGTCATTGAAACAGATACGCGATTATGGTTGAATGTACTGTGGAAGTGTGCGATGGTAAAGTCATCTGCTCAAATTGAACTCTTCCAAGTTTCAAAAAGTGAGGAAATATGCTTTACTTTATTCTTCTGTAATTGTTCTTGAAATATCAAGAGAGTTTTTTGCTATTGCAGAGATCCATCTGTGCTGGATATACACTGTAGGTCCGGGTCGCAAAGGCCCGAATATGTAAAAGTGATTGGTGAAATGGTCATGCATTTAAGGGTTAATTCAGTGACTCTTTATGTTGTTGATACAAGTGTCTTTATGAGTGAGTCACTGAATCATTCACTCAAACAATTTGTTCAAAACACTGATTCATTCTGTTCTGAATTTGTTGATGTTCACTTCACTTGACAAAATGGGTTCATCTGGGACACTGTGCAAAGTCATCAAAGACTGATATTGATCTCAGGGTTTACTGTCTACCACATATCCAGGTACGTATGGGGCGCCACTCTTTTTTTGGGACAGCAAATCTGTTTTGTCCATCTTGATTTTTGACTCTTACTTTCAAGCTTACATTTTCCGACTCCAGAGTAGCCCACACTTAAGTATTTATGACAGGCCTGTAATTCTGACTAACCTCAGCAAACACTATCATGGGTTTAGCGCCATCACTGAACTGCTGGTTCATGTGTGTTTTGACAATTGTCGCGATTTAGCTCAAAGGGGAAATGTATATAAATAATTACAATTAATTATGATTAATTACAATTATTTATATCAGCTGCCAGTAGTAACTGTAGCAGAATTAATTTTCCATCAACTAATCTGTTCGCCCAGCGAACATTCAGTATACTTGTAAAATCAACTCTAAGAAATGACATTTTCTTGGCCACAGAAAATAACTTTCTTAAAGTACCATTTCATTAGAGCACGTAGCTCGAATCGGAATCGTAAAGGGACATTAATTCGCAAGGCAAAATCAGAATCAACGCTCATGTAATTTGTGCACAAGAGTTTTATTAACAAAGAACTAACACATAACTAACCTAAACAAACAAACATGAAGTCACTCATACATGGGGGGAAGGGTCAGTGAGAAGCAGTTAGAGAGAGACAAGGAAATGAAGCTATGAAAGAGTCAGTTAGCCACCTGAGTGAAACCATCAGTGCTGTCTACAGCTTATACTAAACCTCTGTTTGTTTAATTAAATGTACGATACTTGGACCTTGGTCGTCGAACAAGTGTCCAAATGCAGTCTCTGAAAGTCTTGATGGTTTGGAGCAGTGGTGGTTTTGGAATTGCAATCACGTTCTTCCGGGTCTGAAGAGGGATGAATTCCAAAGATGTTCTGACTCGATGGTAACTGGGAGTTTCTTCCCATGTGAAAGTGAAGAAGAACCAAGAGCTGAGAGGGACCCAGCTGAAGTCCTGTGATCCTTGGGGAATGGAAAGACAAGGCCGCAAGGCCTGGCGCGTGCTTAGAGAAGTCCTGAAGAGTTCTAGCTCATCTTCTTAGGTTCTAAAAGAACCACTGACTGACTGAGGCGAGTCATGAAGATGAATTCAGGAGTTGAGTGGAAGTGTCTGGCTCTTTGTGGTCGAGAGCCAGTGTTAGGCCTGTCGGGCCTGTCGGGCCCACCAGGCACGCCCTGTGCCGGCTCAGGCTCCCCGTGGGTTCCTCCACACGGGCAGCAATTGTAAGACGTTGCAGACGAAGAAGACAGTGAAGAGAGAGAAAGAAGAGAGAGGGGTCGATGCCTTTAAACTCTCTGGAGGCTGTACCTCCAGGAGGTCCATGAACCAATGGTAACTTTCACCTTTGGAGGGAAAGTTTACGACTCTTTGTCTGTGAGCATGGTATTTTGCATATGTAATTCGATTGGGTGTTGATGCAAAAACTACTAAGGTTTCTTAAAACACTAATATGTTGCATAGGTATCAACATCTAATTTACACCATCTTTTAGATCATCAAAATACGAATTCAAAGAAACCAAACATGACATAGGTGGTTTATACAACTAGTCATCCATCATAACGCATGCATAAAACAGTAGAAAGACAAATACACAGACAAAATTAAAATACAATTCAGTAATACTGTACACAATGACCTGGGCTATGTGTGATAGGAAGGTCAAAGAAAGGTTTGTCTGTGAATGAATAGGAAAGAGTCCATTTCTATAGGCATTGTGTTTTTACTATAGAGAAATGTGTGCTCCGTTTGCATTCCTTGGAGCAATAAAACCTGTGATATCAGATGGTCACCCTGGCAACTAAGCCATTTTGGGGTGTTAGTTGCTTTGGGGGGTTGTCTTCAAAACTCCAGCATATAGCTGGGTTCTTGGTTTTAAAGATTATTTGTTAAATGTAACAAATAACTTTATGTCTGATTGGTCCAGGTGCTACACAATGATAGGGGGAACATCAGCTCGTGCCGCTTGACTCGTTACTGTTATAGTGAAAGCCTGAAGTATTGTAGTTTGGATACTGTACTTCCAATCTCCAGGCTACCAAACACAAGACAGTAAAAGCAATAAAGATTAAGTAAATGCTTAGATTAAGGTCTTTCTAAATGTGTATTTTTTAAGTGTAAAAAAAGTGTAGCTAAACTCTTTCTAAGTCCTAAGCTGTTGTTGAACATATTTTATGTATTTATTTTTTCATGTTTATGATCTGAACTATGATAAATAAATAACTTGTTGATATCATACCTCAGCAGTTCCTGGAAATTTTAAAGTGACTGATTTCAGTGATCCATCATGACTCATATTTGTCTGAGTGTAGACTAAGCCACTTGGTGGCTATATGTAAATGCTTGGAAATCTTATTTGATAAATTATTACAAAGCTGGTTTTGTTCCCAACAGTCTGATCAGATCCACTGATACTGTCCCACTGAACCAATCAGATGTTCTTCAATCAGATACAATAAATAATAAATAAATAAATACATAATATAAATAAAAAAACAAATAAATACATATATCTATAACACTGTCAGAATAATATATCATGGACAACGAGCGAAACTTTGACAAACCTGAACTGGCTCCTTTAGGTAATCTCCAGCTGACAATGTAAGTGAAGCGAACGCATCCATTAACTGGTTGGAGGTCAATTCATCACTGGCATATATGAATTTTCCTCCTATTTTCATCATGAAACATTTTTGCATTAGATAATGAACCGGTTGTTGTATGATATTCTCTGAGTTAAGTGTGTTGATATCACTTACCCTTGCGTTCTGCCATTACTGTCAGTGCATTAGCTGCACTCTTGCTAAAAGCTAATGTGCACCACTTTCAATTGGAAAAAAAAAAAAAATAATAATAATAATAATAATATCTTGCTTAATTGCAGATATCATCAAACACTCAAGGACAGATTATAGCTCCATTCAACCTGGCCAGTGTCACAATACATCAGGAGGAAGGCACAACAAGATGATAAAGTGCAATGTAAAGTCTTTAATATAATCCACACAGGTAAATCCACAAAAGGGGAACAAGAACACACATCATTGACGAGACCGGACACAAAGCATTGAACTCAAACAACTTATAAGGGGTGGCTAATGATACACAAACAGATGACGGTGATTAACTAATAATGACGACGACAACAACAACAACAACAACAAGGACAGGAACAACCATATATGGGCACAAGAGGGAGAAATCAACATAAGCAGTCCAAAGGGGGTGTGACTCTACTCCCCCCTCCCGGAAGGTGCGGCCTCACACTGTAGAAGAAAACAAAAGGAACGGATGGAGGCGACAATGAATGGCAACAAAACTACGTGCTGGTGGTGGTTCCGGTGGAGGACAGACTCCAGGTCAGAAAACAAAGTCCAGGGTGGTGACGACGGAGGAAGGAGCCAAGGAGGAGACAGAAGAGTCCAGGGCAGATCAGATGGAGGGAGGAGCCAGGGTAGAGACAGAAGGGACCCAGAGCAGGAGGAGCTAGGCAAGACGCAGGCTGCAGCCAAGATGGCGAACCACGGTGGAGCCGACGGAGGGAGGAGCCATGGTGGAGGATAGGCTGACGAGTCCAGGGGGCCAACTGGCGGCGGCAGCGGCGAAGCAAGTCGAGGTGGAGCCCAAGGTGGAGACAGAGAGCTGATGAGTCCAGGCAACAGCCGGAGCGATAGAGGACTGAGGTGGAGCTGGAGAGAGGGAGCGTTGAGGCGCAGAAAGAGGAATGGAGTTCTGAGGTGATGGCGGGTCGACAACCGACCAAGGCGGAGCTGGTGGGCTGACGGGCGACGGTGGAGACGAGGGAGACAGGAGCCGGGGCGGAGCAGCTGGGTTGGAGGGCCGAGGTGGAGTCCAGGGCTGAGATGAGGGATCCTCCAGCCACGACGCCGATGGAAACTGGCAGACCTGCAGCGAAACCACCGCACAGATGGTGGGCTGAGGGTGAGCAGAGGGGCTGTCAGGAGACAGAGGTAGCGTGGCTGAGGCAGGGATGAGTGGATGAGGCAAAAAGGGAGGGAGGGTGGTTGGGAAATCCAGGCAGGCAGACAGATCAGGGCAGACAGAGGGTTCAGGATCAACTGACAGTTCTGATGATGGTGGAATAAGAGGGGGCATGTCTGCATATATGTCCTCACTGAAATCGATCAAGTCCTGTTCAAAATACCACAGTCCCAGATCCAGTTTCTGCTCAACCTCTGCAATGGTGCAGTGGATGAAGCTTTCTTCAGCACCCTTATGCTCCACTGTAACTTCCACCGTCGCGTGCGATGTAGCCGGCTCTCGCACCTGGTCGGACGTGACAGGCTCTGGCTCCGGGCGATCCTCAGCACTGTCGCTCCTTTTGGTGATGGCTCGTCGGTCGTGCTGGGCTCTGGCTCTCCGTCTGCGGTGGGCTCGGGTTTGTGACGGTTGGCTGGGCGCTGGGTCAAGAGCGGGGCTGGTGTCGTCATCCGCGAAGTCCACGGTCAGCGGAGAGTTGCAGGACACCAGCACCCACTCAAGATAGGCGGCGAAGCTCTCTCAAGGACCCTCTCTGGACAGCTGCGCTTGTGTGGTGGTGTTAAGTGCAACTTGGAAAAACGAGCAGAGGCAGCTGTCCAGGTAGTGTGTTAGATTGGCTAGAAACACAAAGTCTGTGGTGTGGTCCTCGAAAGAGCGGTCCCTCTGCTCCAGCAAGAGAACAGGGCGGCCAAGTCATCCATGACAAAAAAAAAAAAAAAAAAACTGACACAAAACGCAAACAAAAGATGCGGGGTTAACATGCTGCTAACTTTTTTAAAGGTCCAGTCTTCTGTCACAATGTGTCAGGAGGAAGGCACAACACGACGATGAAGTGCAATGTAAAGTCTTTAATATAATCCACACAGGTAAATCCACAAAAGGGGAACAGGAACAGATGTATTCAATGATGAGACCAGACACAAAGCATTGAAATCAAACAACTTATAAGGGGTGGGTAATGATACACAAACAGGAGATGGTGATTAACTAATAATGATGATAACAAGGACAGGAACAACCAGCCAGGGAGGGTTAACAAAAAAAAAAAAAGTCATTATTTTAAATTGTGTTCTCAAAGTAAGTTTTAATTTGTTTATCCCAAAGTATATT
The DNA here is from genome assembly GCF_022985175.1 of Labeo rohita. Classification (NCBI taxonomy): domain Eukaryota; kingdom Metazoa; phylum Chordata; class Actinopteri; order Cypriniformes; family Cyprinidae; genus Labeo; species Labeo rohita. Next base: position 15,328 of record NW_026129959.1, on the reverse strand, counting down.
GCAAATGTGACTTATCAAGCAGCTCTTAAACAATTAAATTGATGTAGATATTAATTGTGGGATCTAAATTACATTGCAAATAGAAGAAAACTGATTTTGACCTCTTTGGTCCAAGTTAAAAGTTAATGTACTAGTTACTGAAATAAATGTGTGGTACTTGGTGCTTACAGGCAGGAACATTAAAGAGCTGTCTGTGTTTAGATTTTTGTTTGGAAAAAACATGCACTTTTCTGTAGGTAGAGAAGTTTGTGGATCAATGCGGCACCGTTGAAGAGATCCTCCAGCAGTAACCTCATAGAACTGACCTTTAATGTTTTTGCTACACCTAAAGATAAGCATTTTATCAATGGTACTTGTAATTTCAAAGGACATTTGAATTTTTTTAAAGAGTTTATAACCTTCTAGCTTCAATACGGTGATTAGAGTAGTAGAATGGCTTTTCTTTATTGTTTTCTTCATACACGCCCCATCTCAGATGAGCCAAAAACCGTTCCTGCAAACAAACAACCAAACTGCTAATAAAACAAACATATTACTGCATTAATAGATCTTTTAAATTGATATCAGTTTCATGATATATGAATAATTGTTGAAGGAAGATAAAGAGCATTCACCTCTTGATCCGTAAAGTTGGATTACTGTGTCATTTAGGAGGTATTGGGGTGAAATGAAAGTACTGACCCTCCGCTCCACATTCTCCATACTGTTTAGTGTAGGGTTCATCACTGTATGCTGGATTAGCATAATCAATTCTTATTTTGGCCTGTGTTTGACAGAGAAATTGTATCAGAAACATCATTTGTGAACAAAGTGACTGGAAATGATTATTTTAGAAGTTAAAATGCTTTTTCAAAGGACTCTGTTCTTGCTTTGGTAACATTTGAGGTCTTCCAGTGAGGTGGGACTATTGTAGCTTCTTTGAAATGGACCTTTTTATCAAGTCAAGTCAAGTCACCTTTATTTATATACCGCCTTTAACAATACAGAATTGTGACAAGGCGGCTGTACAGTATTAAATAGGAAATAGTACATCAACAATGCAAAAGGGCAACAATAAACACTCAATTTTCAGGTAAAGGTAGTTAATCAAATAAAATAAAATAAAATACAATATTTTATGAAAAGAAAAGAAAGTGTCCCCAACTAAGCAAGCCAGAGGCGACAGAGGCAAGGAACCAAAACTCCATCGGTGAGAAATAGAGAAAAAAACCTCGGGAGAAACCAGGCTCAGTCGGGGGCCAGTTCTCCTCTGGCCAGATGGAGAGGACTCACCAGGTTCCTGTGGTCTTGTGCTGACAGCCATCTAGGTGACGAGGTCTTCACTGGGGATCCGTCTCTGGGGCTCATCTAGTCGATGTGGTCTCCGCTGACATTAAGTGCTGTAGAGGTCATCTCTAGGTGCTGATCCACCGTCTGGGCTGGGTACGGACTGGATCTGGGGGACTGCAGTGACCATCTGATCTGGATATGGACTGGATCTGGTGGTTAAGGTGATCTCGGAATAAGAAAGAAACAGACTAATATTAGCGTAGATGCCATTCTTGTGACGATGCACTGAGTACATTGGGTGTTATGGGAAGTGTTCCCAGTTCCGGTTGACCTAATTAGTGCAGCCTAACAACCTTTAACGGATTTGAATTATAAGAATAAATTGATGTGTTATGTGTAAGCGAGGACAAAGAGATGGGTCTTTAATCTAGATTTAAACTGACAGAGTGTGTCTGCTTCCCGAACAGTGTTGGGTAGATTGTTCCAGAGTTTGGGCGCTAGATAATAAAATGATCTGCCGCCCGCGGTTGATATTCTAGGTATTATCAAATTGCCAGAGTTTTGAGAATGCAGCGGGCGTGAGGGACTACAATGCGATAAGAGCTGCTCAGGTACTATTCAGGGCTTTATAAGTAATTAGCAAGATTTTAAAATCTATACGATGTTTAATAGGGAGCCAGTGCAGTGTTGACAGAACCGGGCTAATATGATCATACTTTTTGGTTCTAGTAAGAACTCTAGCTGCTGAATTTTGGACCAGCTGGAGTTTGTTTATTAAGATAGCAGAACAACCACCCAATAAAGCATTACAATAATCTAACCTTGAGGTCATAAACACATGAATTAATGTTTCAGCATTTGACATTGAGAGCATAGGTCATATTTTAGATACATTTTTGAGATGGAAAAATGCAGTTTTGCAAATACTAGAGAAGTGGTTTTAAAGGAAAGATTGCCATCAAATAGCACACCTAGGTTCCTAACTAATGACGAAGAATTGACAGAACAGCCATCAAGTATTAGACAGTGTTTTAGGTTATTACACGCTGAGGTTTTAGGTCCAAGAATTAACACCTCTGTTTTTTCAGAATTTAGCAGTAAGAAATTCAATCATCCAGTCCAGTCATCCAGTCATCCAATTTTTTAACTCAACTACACAATCCATTAGTTTTTCAAATTGGTATGTTTCGCCGGGCCGTGAAGAAATATAGAGCTGAGTATCATCAGCATAACAGTGAAAGCTAACACCATATTTCCTGATGATATCACCCAAGGGTAACATGTAAAGCATAAAAAGTAATGGCCCTAGTACTGAGCCTTGCGGTACTCCATACTGCACTTGTGACTGATATGATACCTCTTCATTTACTGCCACGAATTGATGGCGGTCAGACAAGTACGATTTGAACCATGCCAATGCACTACCATTAATGCCAACATAATTTTCAAGTCTGTTCAAGAGAATGTTGTGGTCAACAGTATCGAACGCAGCACTAAGATCCAGTAGCACTAACAGAGAGATATAACCACGATCGGATGACAAGAGTAGATCATTTGTAACTCTAATAAGAGCAGTCTCAGTACTATGGTACGGTCTAAAACCTGACTGGAAATCCTCACAGATATCATTTTTCTGTAGGAAGGAAGATAATTCTGAGGATACAACCTTTTCTAATATCTTTGACAGAAATGGGAGATTCGAGATAGGTCTGTAATTATTAATTTGTTGGGGTCAAGTTGTGGTTTTTTAATGAGAGACTTAATAGCAGCCAGTTTGAAGGTTTTGGGGACATATCCTAATGACAGTGATGAATTAATAATATTCAGCAGAGGATCTATGAGATCTGGAAGCAAGTCTTTTAGTAGCCTAGATGGAATAGGGTCTAGCATACAAGTTGTTGGTTTAGATGATTTAACAAGTTTATACAATTCTTCCTGACCTATAGTAGAGAATGAGTGGAATTTTCCCCAGGAGATCTATAGCGCACTCTCTGATGCAACACTGTAATTGACGGCTGCATGGTGACAATTTTGTCTCTAATAGTATCGATCTTGGAAGTAAAGTAGTTCATAAAGTCATTACTGCTATGCTGATGGGCATAGTCAGTGCCTGTTGGTTCTTTATTTTTTGTTAACTTAGCCACTGTATTGAATAAATACCTAGGGTTATGTTTGTTATCTTCTAAAAGAGTCGAAAAGTAGTCAGATCTTGCCAATTTTAACGCTTTTCTATATGATAGGGTACATTCACGCCAAGCAGTACGAAAAACCTCTAATTTTGTTTTCCTCCAGCTGCGCTCCATTTTCCGGGCTGCTCTCTTTAGGGCGCGAGTGTGCTCGTTATACCACGGGGTCGGACTGTTTTCCTTAATCTTCCTTAGGCGCAGAGGAGCAACCGTATCTAGAGTCCTGGAAAAGAGAGAGTCAATAGTTTCTGTTACATCATCAAGTTTTTCTGAGCTATTGGACATGCTGAGGAATTCAGATAAGTCAGGAAGGTTACTTAGAAAGCAATCTTTTGTAGTAGAAGTGGTGGTTCTACCATACTTGTAATAAGAAGTTGAATTTACAGTTTTAGTTATCTGGAGTATACACAAAACTAGATAATGATCAGAGATATCATCACTTTGCTGCAGAATCTCAATGCCATTGACATCAATTCCATGTGACAGTATTAAGTCTAGAGTATGATTTAGACAATGAGTGGGATCTGACACGTGTTGTCTAACTCCAATAGAATTTAGAATGTCTGTAAATGCTGCTGCCAGTGCATCGTTTTCATTATCAACATGGATGTTAAAGTCACCTACTATTAAGACCTTATCTGTAGCCAACACCAGCTCAGATATAAAATCAGCGAATTCTTTAAGAAAATCTGTATGGTGTCCTGGTGGCCTGTATACAGTAGCAAGTACAAACGTCATGGGGGATTTATCATTAACACTTGTTTCTCTGGATAATGTTACATGAAGCATCATTACTTCAAATGAGTTATACTTGAAGCCCGCTCTCTGAGAAGCACTGAAAATATTGCTATAAATTGTAGAAACACCTCCCCTTTACCTTTTAGACGTGGCTCATGTTTATAACAATAATCATGAGGGGTAGACTCGTTTAAGATAATGTAATCATCTGGGTTTAGCCAGGTTTCTGTCAAACATAGCACATCTAGGTTATGATCAATGATCATATCATTTACAAAAAGCGCTTTTGTAGAGGGACCTGACATTCAATAGGCCAAGTTTTATCATTTGTTTCTCTGTATTATGTACATTTTTTATTTGTTGAACGTTGATTAGATTGTTACTCTTAAATTGGTTTGGACGTCTTTTGTATTGTCTAGCTCGGGGAACAGACACAGTCTCTATAGCATGATATCTAGGTGAAAGGGTCTCTATGTGCTGAGAAATAACTGATTTTGGTGACGTGAGGCAGCTATCAGACGGTCGGATTAGCCAGTCTGTCTGCTTCCTGACCTGGGCCCCAGTTAGTCAAGTGCAAACTCTAAGACTATATGCCATATTACTAGAGAGAAGAGCGGCACCACCCCTGGAGGGATGAAGACCATCTCTTTTCAACAGGTCAGGTCTGCCCCAAAAACTTGTCCAATTGTCTATGAAACTTATGTTATTTTGCGGGCACCACTTAGACATCCAGCCATTTAGTGACGACAGTCTGCTATGTATCTCGTCACCACAATACGCAGGGAGGGGGCCAGAGCAAATTACAGTGTCTGACATCGTACTTGCAAGTTCACACACCTCTTTAACATTATTAACGTACAACAGAATCGCCAATAACTAGAGCACTTTCATCAGGTTTCTCAGGTTTCAATCGAGGGAAAGGCATACAGAAGAAGCTTCAACCACATCTGTACTATAGCGTCCAGTCCAAGAGGAGCTGAATAAGTGACCAGAGGTCACAAACAGGTCCACCTGAGCCTGGCCAAAAGAGTCTCTATTCCCCGAGCCTTGGCCCTTGTCTCAACATGATGTCTGGTTGAGGTGCCCTGGGATATGAACTGCTCTTAAGGAGAGGAGTTTTAATACTTTCAAACAATACTTTCAGAACACTTAGTATATAATACATCAATGTGTATTTATATAATTTTATTATTAAATCATATAAATTGTACTGAAAAGCACTCAACTGAGTGGTCAATATATAAAACAGTGATCAATGATATTTAATATAAAAATAAATGTAATTCAGTTATATTAGATGTCTGATGTCATTGACATTATTCCAAATATTGTTCTCAGGGTTTACCATATACCCCATATCCAGGTACATATGGGATGTCACTCTGTTTTTGGACAGCAAATCTGGTTTGTCCATCTTGATTCTTTACTCTTACTTTCAAGCTGCTTCTTCCATTTACCATTTGTCTGAAATATCTGGAATAGATTCCATCACTTTAAGAAGCATCAGCTCCTGTAAAAGGAGTAAAAGGAAAAAGGTGCACACTTGGAACAAGAACTGTGGGCCATTCACCTGCTCCATTGTCCAGCAGTTGTAATGTTTGTGCAGGAACAGATTCTGGCTCAAGTGTAGCAAAAGCGTCATCATTTACATTTTTTTTTTTTTTTTTTTTACATTCGCTAGGACACAAACTCAGTCTAGGTGCACTAAACTGTGAATCAATTATCTTTGCTTTGGCACAAAATGCATTCACTGACAATATCTGTCAAATTACATGAATTCTTTTATCACTTAGACACAAGTACCACCAAAACTTTTTGTACTATAACAAGCCAATTTGGACGTTTGCATACTGTTTTCAAAACTCTTAGAGTTTAGATCAAAACCTAGCAGAGTACAAAAATTAATAAGACAGAAATTTGCAACATTTCTACAGTCATATAGAAAAAAACAAAAATCAAATATTATCAAAGCAGTTGCATGTAGCTGAACATCTTCACAATTGTTACAGTTTTTTATTATTATTATTTTTTTTTTTCAATTTCTAACAAGCATTGTTCAATACTGAAGCAACATTTTCAAAACTGTTCATACAGTCTGCATTAACAATCTTGGCCAAACAGTTACTCACCTCCAAAACTCACTCAGACCATCAAAACACTTCTTATATGTCCAAAATGTGGCATCCGAGTCAATTACAAAAGACCCAAAACCAGGCCTGAATACAATTACAATTACCAGAACACCGACTACGCCACCATGGGAATTTCACCCAAGGAATTATGCCTAAAGACTAAACAGGTTCGCCACCAAGGTAGTTATAAATTGGAGACACAGGCTTGCGTACAAATTTACAAAAATGCTTTATTGCTTAACACACCCACACACACACATACATACTCACACACACACGACCATCCACAGGGCTGCAACCTTACTCCAGGTTAACTAAGTAAAAGACCAATTCCGGTTTGTGCCACACACTCGCACACTTGTACTAATGGGAGACCTCATACACACAGCAAAGCACTGCAATCCGTGAGAAACACCACCACCGCATGTCACACACCCTCGTCCCGAGTAAACCTGCAGCTCCTGAGGAACACACACACATACACACACACACAGCAAAAAAACAAAAACAAATTAGTAACCAAGTTTAAATTTTACCAACAAACAACCACATAAGAAAAGAACTTCAAATTAGATTGAATAAACCATTAACAATCATCAAAGGACAACAATAAAGAAAAAAACAAATATCTGAGAATGGTAAGACAGCTATAACCATCAATCCATTGAAATCAGACCCATAATGAAGTTAAATTGAAATTATAAAGTCAGCTGAATAATCAGCAAAAATAAACCAGATACTCAAGAAAATAAAGGGTTTCCAATATGAGAAGAAATTATCCACTGAGTTATAACACAAAAATAAGTAATCACAAGAAGAAATCACAATATGAAACAAAATATACAAATGCCCTTAACATGAACTCAACTACACAAACAAAAAGAAAAACTAAATAATATTCCACGCGCCCCAGTAGACGGCTTTATGCTCAAAGCAATCCTGATGAAGACAGAACACTGGATGTGTATTCCTCGTGGGAACAAAACAGCGATACAGTCACGAAAGCGAAGCCACACTTTCTCCTAAAATTTACACAAACAATTAAAAAGGAACAGACCACAAAATCATTGGTCGAGACTTACGAACAAAAAGGTTTTGCACTTACCAGCAAGTCGTTGCGGGACTCTGAATAGTCAAAACATTTAAACACTCCGTTTAAAAAGAATAATGATCCGGTGTGCGTTCCCATACACTAAACGCCCTAAAGCCAGGTTAACAGTCATTACCATTGCCAAATGCTGAAACTACATAAGATCTTAATTAAACATACATACCAGGCCGACAGAGAAAGATACCACGCCAAAGTGAAAGGCACGATTAGATTAGAGGGTATGCACACATACGAGTATAAAACTCGCTTGAGGAGTGACAAAGCCACACGTGAGGGGATGAGCAGATGGAAAATGAAGCTACCTAAACAAAACACTCCCGTTAGCGTTTACACATCAACTTTTAGCTACCAATACATCACTTTTTCCTACCTGAAATGCTTCACTACAATCACAAACCCAGCCAGGAGAAAAGACAGCACCCCAGAGGAGAGTCGCTTACCTGAGCTCCCGGTGTGTGACGCTTATATGTGCGTAAGACGGCGCCCATTACTGACGTCACGCGAGCATCATAGCTCTCATGTCACAATCTACCATCCATTGTCAAATCGGCGCCCCGACGATAAACCTAATGCCAAGGCCTAAAGAAAACTGAAACCATATTCGAGGCTGCCCCTAAACCAAAATCAACGGTGGGCTCCCTAGCTGCCCGAGGGAGACGATGGATGTTTGAATAACAGCCGGCTGTAGCTCGGGTTGTTCTCCGTACCCCATTCTCCTGTGTAGCAGGGACAGTACTCACTTTGGGACAAATAACCCGTTCCCTAGTCTCCCTGGTCTCCGGGTCAACATCACTCCTTGAGAGAACCCCACTAAATGGGATGATAGAACCGGAATGGGATAATTCCTCATTATCTAGTCCTTCCACCCCTACTGCTCCAGAAACCTGCTGCTCCAATGGGACAAGCATGAAAAGATCTACATCATCAACTTCCTCTTCCTCCTGTAACACTTGCTGTGCAGGAGGGCAACATTGGGGGTCCTGTATGGGAAGCTCACCTGAATGTCTTACCTTCAGCAAGGAATGATGGACATGTTTAATCTTGTCAGGTTCGCTCACTGGCACCACAGAAAAGACAGCACCCCAGAGGAGAGTCGCTTACCTGAGCTCCCGGTGTGTGATGCTTATATGTGCGTAACACGGCGCCCATTACTGACGTCACGCGAGCATCATAGCTCTCATGTCACAAAAATAAGCTTTTTTTTTTTTTTTACCATAACACTACCAACAATTCTCATTCAGAAAGCATGCATTTCATTCATAACACACTGACTTAAAAAAACCCAAAACACTAACAACAGGGAGCATTAAATTAATTATGAACTTTTTTTTTTGAATGATGAATGATTGATTTTTGATGAATGATGAATGATTTTTCACATAAATATTTAATTAAGAAATAATACATTTTCACCTTATTGACTGTACTAAAGCATATGCAGTATTGGGGGTAATGCATTACAAGTAACGCAAGTTACATAATAATATTTTATTATGGTGCCATAATGGTAACTTTTTTCAAGTAATTAATAAAGTAACGCATTACTTTTGAATTTCTAAGAAAATATCTGAGTTACTTTTTCCCCTTTTATTGATTGACAAGTCTCCTGTCGGGAAATTGGGAGTAAACATGATGTTACTGTATTCTAGACTAAATGTGAACATGCATTAATTCGTCTCACTCACAAAAAACAGAGTCAGTATTCCTCAAAATGAATAAAAACAGTGAAATGCAAACTCAGAATATGACACAACCCCGCAATAATTAAATATATTAAATAAAACAAAGATCCTTTATGTATTTAATCCCATTTTATTAACCAGTGTCTTTGCTGCTGACCTTCGATGATGCACTTCAACCATACTACTAAGCAAACATTACTTTAGATAAAATAACATATGTGGTTCATTTTTTTTTATAGCTGAAGAGTGATCTCCTGTATAAATGTACTTTTCTTTCAGCCTGAGGTGAATTCATTTCACTTTTGGTGTAAAAGGGCTTTTACATTAGAATTGTTTTATATTAAAAACAAAAAGCAAGTCCTGCCCAGATTTAAAAAGTAACACAAAAGTAACGTAATGCATTACTTTCCATAAGCAGTAACCAAGTAACGTAATTAGTTTATTTTTCAGGGAGTAACGCAAAATTGTAACGCATTACTTTTAAAAGTAACTTTCCCCAACACTGAGCATATTTAATAAGAATGAATCAGAAATGCTGTGATTTGTTTTCTTTGAATATAGTACTTTATTTGTGAAACTTAAAAAGGTGAAAGGAGGGAAAAGAAATTCAACACATCAACATGTGTAGTCTAATCACTCATTGTAAAATACTGTGAGGGTCTAGTCTTCCTTCTTTCTTGTATTTGGCTACAAGTTTTCATCAACATCACATCTGATGTATTCTCTGGCAATGCATCTTGGAAAGTATCTTCTGGAATGTCTAATCCAACCCTGGCAGTATTCAGGGGAAATGTATCCACACCCCACATTCATTGCTTCCAGTAAAGTCACCTGATCATATGGATGGAGGTCATTAACCTTCCACCTCCGCACAGAGAAAACCTCATCTATGGGGTTTAAGAAGGGAGTATGGAGGCAGGTATAATACTGACATCCTGGGATGTGCAGCAAATCATCTGTGACTGCAGAAGTGTGGAGAAATCCCACAAAACAATGAAGGGAATTTGATGCCCCTCTCTCCTCAACTGGCACATGTCGATTATGTAGGTCATCTAGAAAAGAAATCAGGCTCTCTTGTATTGTAGGGGCCAATGAGTGGTTTGTGTAACAGCAAACCATCACTGGACAGTGCTGCACACATTGTGATGTTAGCTCCTCTCTGACCTGCTGTCCACTTCCTGTCTGTCCATGTCTGCTCGCGGTATTCACATTGATTTTATTGATGAGCAACCTGTAGTATGTATGAACTGAGTGTGATTATAACATCAACATAACCATTTCCATCATTTCCATAGTTTCATTCCAGTAGACGTGGACGACAGCAACATCCATGATAAGACAAACACCGATTCAATAGCTTTGGAGTTTAGATGAACAGCAACTCCTGAAGCCCATTTTGAAATGACTGATCACAGATGGAATGTCCTGTACTGGAATGTATTGAATAATACCAATGTAATTATGTCTTATAAAACAATAAATTTACAGCTTTTTATTTCATTTCACATGACTATCATTGCACAGGAAAGCACCTACTGTGCTGCTCACAACCCATAAAATAAGACTCTGATAAGGCATTCCATTGCATTTCCTACAGCACCTTATTTGTGCTGTAGTGGCGTCTGAAACTGCATACTGAAATTGCAACTTGCATACTTTACCTCCACGACAGGAGGGTAGAGACAATCATGTACACATTGACGAGACCGGACAACAAACACTGAACTGAATGCAGCTTATAAAGGGGTGCTAATGATACCAGGACAGGTGTAGGTGTTTAATTAATAATGACTTAACAAGGACAGGAAAAACCATATATGGGCACAGAAGGGAGAAACCAACATAAACAGTCCACATGGGTGTGACATTACTCCTCCCTCCTGGAAGGCACGACCTCACGCCGTAGAAGAAACAAAAACAAAAACAAAACAGTGGACGTGGGATGGTAACAGAAAGTCAGCGTAGGAGGAGGCTCTGGCGGAGGACGGACTCCCGGGAGGGAGTCCAGGGTGGATCAGACATGGGAGGAGCCAGGAAGGAGACAGAAGGGACTCGGAGCAGGAGGAGCCAGGCGTGACCCAGGCCGCAGCCATAATGGTAACTCACGGCGGAGCCGACGGAGGGAGGAGCCATGGTGGATGAAGGGCTGACGACTCCAGGGGGCCGACTGACAGCGGTGGAGCAGGTGGAGGTGGAGCCCGAGGCAGAGAGCCGATGATCCTTGGTGACACAGAGGATCCAGAGGGCCAAGGCGAAAACCAAGGCTCTGGCGACCAAGGCGGAGATCCAGAGGTCCACGGCGGAGCCGGAGCGACAGAGGACTGAGGCGGAGCTGGAGGGAGGGAGGAGCCCAACGGAGCCGGTGGGACGGAGCGACGAGGCACAGCCGAGGGATCCTCCAGCCATGACGCCGATGGAGATTGGCAGACCCGCGGTGAGCCCACCACACAGATGGTGGGCTGAGGGTGAGCAGCAGGGCTGTCAGAAGACAGCGGTGGTGGGACTGAGGCAGCAGGAATGATAGGAGGAGAAAACAGAGGGAGGGTGGGTGGTAAATCCGGGCAGGCAGATAGGATGGTGGAAGAGAGGGCATGTCTTCAAATACATTCCCATTAAAATTGATCAAGTCCCGTTCCACATAAATATCCTCAGTGAAATCAATTAAATCCAGTTCAATATCTAAATGTCCCAGATCCAGACTTCACTCACCCTCAGCGGCGGTGCAGTGGATGAGTACAGGGGTGTGACATGTGCACGAATCTTGCAGCGGGCTTGCTCTCCCAAATACATAGTGATCATAGCTCTGCACTCCCTCAGATATTACGTGTGGTATGCGCCCTGTCACGGCCAGCTCGTCCCCGACCGTAAAATGAAATAAAGAGGACCACATATACAAAAGAAAATTTTGAATTACAAATTTATTTATTAAGGGAAAAATTGTAAGTACAAAAGCAAAAAAACAACAACAACAAAGTCTAGGGATAGAAATAAACAACAACAACAAAAAGGTAATCCATTGGGGTAGCAAATGTTGACAAAAAGGATAATTAACAAAAGGACAGCTGGAGTAAAAGACTTCTCTGGAGAATAAAGTTCCACCAGAGGAAGTGACGCTGACTGATTCCATAACACCTTTTATACTCTCCGACCATAACATCTTTAATTGGCGACAATGTCACATATAGATGTTACACTGCCACCAACGGGTAGAGAAGGGAAAAACAGGGCTGTAACACCTCCCTCCTTGAAAAGATTCTGCAAAGAATCTAAGGGTAAGAGAGGAGAAAAAAACATTTTAGAAAAGAATGGCAACATCACAGTTGTCTGAACCAATGAGCTTTAAGCTGTGTCGTCATCCAGGCGTTTCCCATCGTGCTTTTGGTCAGCGCAGTCGGTGGAGAGCTACTGCACCCGACTGCGCAATCCGACACAGCCGCCTCACCGTCGCAAGAGTTTTTTGGCACACGTCAGCATGACATCAGAGCAAGGCGGACGTAACTCAGACACACATTTCTAACCGGCATGCATCTTGCGGTGATCACCGGTGATCGATTCTGCACAGAATTTGCTCATCTCAAACAAGCCTAAGGACACGAGGGAAAAAACAACGAAACAGTCCACAGGGGTGTGACAATTATACATACATAAACATATATTTTTGTGTGGGCTAGACTTATATGTCAATATATGAAATTGTTCCATTTTCTAATAAGAATCATATAGTCCATTGACCCAGGTGACATTTTCTACTAATTGGTACCAAATTCTAGTTTGATTTTTTTTTAAGTCCATATCTCTAGATGACATGATAAGATTTCAGCTCTTCAACAACATTCCAGATGCAAATAGCTGCTTGTCCTGAAGCTTTACTTGGTTTTCTGCTAGCTTCCACTGGTCCACGATGAATATTATCAAGGCTGTTTTACTGTCTATATTACTTAACAGCTTTCTCCACTAGTGTTGCTTTCGTCAACGAAAATGATGACTAAATATCGTCGTCAACGAACCTTTATCATCACGTGACGAAAACGAGACGAGACGCAACGTAAATGCTGGTCCTGTGACGATGACTATAATTAAATGTATAATGCAATATTGTTGACGAATAAAAACGAGACTAAATGTGGTTTACAAAATAAAAACTATGCTAAAATGTCTCTTCATTTTCGTTGACCAAAACGAGACGAAACGAAATGTTACAACGTTATTTTGTTTTGTTTAGTCGTGTTATTATCATTATTTTGCAGTATTTCTGAAGTGGGCTGCGTCAGGTCGCACTGCGTAGATGCAGGTGATGTCACTTTCTCAAGCCCCACTCGTGGACCAGGGGGATTATAGGCCTGAAATTACAATTATTAAGACTATTAGACAGTTATATACCGTTATCAGCACATGTTGAAGTAGATTTGTGTCTGAGAGACTATGCGCCATATTGAGGCGTTAGAAAACTCTGTCAGTTATTTTTTACTTTCATTTTCTATATAGTTAATTGTAAAGTTAAAACTGAAGTTAAGACCGGCATAACTATTGCGTAAAGTTTGATATCCACTGGCTCGCCTTCATGGTTTAAAACAGAAATACTTCCGATATTGTGACGTAACCGCAAACCCCCATGCGTACCCTGCTGAAAAAAACAGCTTAAACCAGCTTAAGCTGGTCAAGCTGGTTTAAGCTGGTCTCCCAGGCTGGTCATAACTGGTTATTCAAGCTGGTTTTAGAGAGGTTTTGGCCACTTTTTTTAACTGGTCAAGCTGGTTTTAGCTGGTCAGCCTGGCTGGTCTTAGCTGGTCAGGCTGGTCTTAGCTGGTTTTAGCTGGTCAGGCTGGTCTTAGCTGGTCAAGCTGGTCAGCCAGGCTGGTCTTGGCTGGTTTAAGCTGGTCAGGCTGGTCTTAGCTGGTCAAAATGTTTGTTTGATGATTGATTGATTACATAGTGTCTGCCCCAATTTTCCTGACAAATAATGCAACGAATAAGTAATATGTTTACTTTTAATAATCTGCAGGACCACAAGGAACCATTAAAACAATTTTTATTTGATCTTACAGCCCCTTTAATAACAAATATTTACAAAATAATTGGAATGATTACAATTCTAAAACTATATTAAGAAATAATGATGAAGATGAACAATAACATAATTCTAAACATATTATGCATTTTCATTTTTCTTTTCTTTTTATTATATCTTGTATTTTTTTGGGTTATGTAATGCCCCACTTGTTTCTCCCTCTTCTCTCTCTCTTCTTTCAGGCTCCTTTTGTTTCCGCCAGTCACTGAAACAGACTTAAAAGAGAAATAATTTAGATTATTAATTTTCAACAAGTAAAACTACTTTAAAAAAAAAACAAAAAAAAAAAAACGTCTAGGTTACGTACGTAACCCTCGTTCCCTGAAGGAGGGAACGGAGACGTTACATATGGGAACTCGCTTGAGAGTCCAATCATCTCCAAGCCTTATTCAAAAGGCCAATGAACATTCATGAACATTGGCGAGTGGTATTTGCATGCCGAGCCACTCCCCCGTATATACGGGTATATAAGAAGGCGGCGTGCAACCACTCATTCAGGCTTTTGCTGAGGAGCCGAGCTGCAGCCCGGCGTCAGCGCGACGTCAGGTCGTGGCAGGGGATGTAACGTCTCCGTTCCCTCCTTCAGGGAACGAGGGTTACGTACGTAACCTAGACGTTCCCCTTCAGTCGTTTCACTACGACGTTACATATGGGAACAGACCCATGGAACAGGCCACGAACCAGACGTCGCGTTACGCAACACACCGCGTGCCGACAGGCGGACGTGTCAGCAGACGGATATGAGCGTAACCTTCCCAACGCCCTGGGGGCCAATAGGGGGCCCCACAGGGATGCCAGTTGTACTGAAGCAGGAGTTGGGGGGGCGGAGCACATGAAATCTCTACATGTGGAACACAAGAAATTCAATATATCCATAGATTTTAGGGATATACGAGGGAAACATCGGCCCTCTGGCTGACCGTGGAAAAATACTGAAACATGTTGCCACAACCTGCTGGGCGAAGGAGACCCAACCGGAGCACAGACAAGCACTACTCCGCACTAGGCCTGACTGCGGGGCATGGAGGACCCAGGTTCGCCGGAGGGAACAACCGAGGGAAATGGCGCACGGATCCATTAGGAATGGCGCAGCAAGCCGACACCAGCCGGACTCCCGCTCGCCTGTGATGTCTATTTTAAGA